>NC_081405.1:705394996-705617496 GCF_030272615.1 Cryptomeria japonica | reverse complement strand
ACATCAAAATACACACTTAATCATTTAAAAGCATTCAAATCAATCTTTCTTTAAATTAGTGACATCAATTTTGAGCACTCCATATAAGAATTCATCATTCACATTTAAACAAACACTCCATTTAGAGCCATTTTAAGCATTTATTTATGCAAGATGCTTTCTATGAAATCTAATGTGATGTGTGAGTTTCCATCTCCATATAGAATCCAAAAAGCTAAAACAACTCTACCTAAACCAAGTTATCGCCTCCATCCATGTTTACTTGTTACTGCATTCACTTGCACTCGATTGTTCATTAGCAATGACAATCCCCAATTTTCACAATAAAATAATTTGAATCATTCATTTGCATTTAAATTTCCATTTCAATTCCATTTCATTTTAATTTCATTTCTATTTCAATTTCATCCATATAAACAAAAAAGCATATATCACTTTCCTAATTTAATAATTGCATTAAGTATAAATAAAAAAGGTACGTGACACATCTGGTGCATTATGAAAAAAATCATGATTGGAATTTCACTTTTCCAGCTTCATGGATGACAAACATAAAGCATTAGCAACCTGTAGTTTAAATTTGGGAAGAAATTGGTTGGATAACAACGCAGTAACAAACGTCCTAATATATCCCCAAATTCAAACAAGCATAATCCATGTAGCTTATTTCTGACACATGTACCATTGTGAAAACACATATATAATGGCTACTCTTGGTCTTTCCAAGCAACAAAGCACTATTTCTTGCTAATTTAATCATTCCTAGAAAATTTCTATTAATCTTACTCAACTTGTCTTCATCATTATGCTCTCATATCAAAGGTCTATTGAATTTGTCTTATCTCTTGGACTCTCATTGTAGCAGCCAAGAATATACAATTAATGAAAATAAATTGGATAATCACAATTTGTATAAAAGCTACCATTCCAAAAAAAACTCCCATTCTAATAGTGTTGCATTTGCCTACCCTACAAATCCCCACCATTCTACTTTATGTCTATAAACAAAATGTACGAAAGTTGCAAGCCTATTGCCATATTTATAAAATTTACACTTTAATTGACAAAATTAATCAACAAGCATACTTTCCTTATTTTGCATTCTCTGTCATCTTCAACCACTCCTAGTAATCTCCCTTGCCGAATTTTACCTTCTTCCTGACTGACGCCTACCCATAATTGTTCTCCACTTTCTTTTCTTTCTCTCCATCCCTCAATTATTCCTTAAGAAAGTTCCACCCTATCTGTGCTTCTTCTCTTCTATCTTCCTTATCGTAGTTGACACTCCAAATAAGGAAGGGACACAAAGGTGTAGTTAACTCAACCACATGGATCCAATTTCCACTTAGTGCCTTGAAGCCCTCTCCAACAATAGAGATGGCAATGAATGCATTGAACCCATAATACCACCCTCCCTTCACAACCGAATTCATTATCCAATGTGTGTATTTTTTAACACCAAGCTCCAAACACCATGCCCAAAATAGTGAGGTAAAATCCACATTTTTTCTGTACCTATATTCGGTGGCCATGTATTCCTCTCCTAGCATCATTTTTGATGCAAGAGAAAACAACTCCTGCCTACAAACTCAAACTCAAACACAAAAACAAATGCATAGATCAAACAACATTAACCTTCATATGTTTATATGACTGTAACAAATATCATTCTCATTGAATTTGATAACAAAACTATCTTTTCATTACAATGGCCTTTCTCTACACGCTCTATTTACTTCTACACACAACTCCACAAAATGCCCCCACATGCTTCCTTTCTATGCTATTATCTATCTACAACCACACATTCTAATCATTCCTTTGTGCAAGCTAGCCCTTCATTACTGTTAATCAATGTCCACACTAGTCCCTACTTCAATGATTATCGCCTCCTTAAATTGCATATTATAATCTATATTTGTCTATGTCCATTCACATTCTGGACCAACATCTATTCATTCCCAATGCATGTCATCCTCTCTTTCTAACATGGATATCACCTTTGTCAACGAACATTTCAAAAGATTCATCAACTTCTTGTTGAATGAATGTGCCTTTCATCTCTTTTACCTTTGTAGTTCAGTGGTTTCCTTTCTATTTCCTATGGTTTACATTCTTTCTGCTTAGAGTGATTACTCTGCCCTTGACCTTCCCTTTCAACTATATGTTTGGAAGTGTAACTGTTAACATTTGTCAGTTGAATGGCCTTCCATGAGTGTACATTTCTTTAACCATTGTGATGAGCTAGTTCTATACATCCAAGGTGCTTTTATTAGCTATGCTCCATAGAGAAGATGTGGAAAAGTTCATGGAATTTGGCTTACACCTGTCAATTTGAATTGCTAAGACCATTTTGACAAATCCTACTTTGTACATAGTTGCAATGTTTGTGATTTTAAAAACTATGTGTCAATTAGATGTTCCATCAAACAATCTACATGCTTGTCTATGCTTCCATATTGAGAAGGTGTATATACTTGGACAATTGTAAATACAAGATCT
This sequence comes from Cryptomeria japonica, assembly GCF_030272615.1. Classification (NCBI taxonomy): domain Eukaryota; kingdom Viridiplantae; phylum Streptophyta; class Pinopsida; order Cupressales; family Cupressaceae; genus Cryptomeria; species Cryptomeria japonica. Next base: position 705,614,994 of record NC_081405.1, on the reverse strand, counting down.
GATAAGAATTCTTCATGGATGTCCATGTTTTGTTCCAAAACACCCTATTTCACAAGACAAGTACTAGACAGTAAAGGCAACATTTAACGTGCTTATTACAACTAAATATGGAGATGCTAACGAAAATTAAAAACAAATAAAAAATGGAAACACAATTTGAAATATTTTTGGATGATGCAAGATTGCCAATCGACTTGGGATGCTCTCGCATCAGACACACCATGTAGGAAAATTTTATGGGTAGAAATCACAAAATGGAGTGAAGTAGTTGGACTACTCTTTCAATTTGTTGGCAACCTATAGTGAACTCCATCACTGATGTAGACAGAGACAACTTCTTCCTCTGGCTCTTCCATAACATAGTTGCTCGACACTTGCCGACCTGCTCCACCAAGTGTGTTCTTTTTGCCTCATCCTTCTCATGGATTCCTATCCATCGTAGAAAGTCCTCCTTCGCCAAAGGCTCTCACCATTCTTCTCTACTTTTGTGGGTTTTGACCCACCACAAAATTACCACATCCAGCAAATTTCACCCATAGCATCCTCTGTTAGCATTTGTGCAGAATATGTTGACATGACGATATTGTATGTTGTCATTGATGTCAATATGCTATGAAGTGAACTGGTATATCTAAATTAATTGATGTTAAGCAACCGGCAAAGAGAACTAGTATGGTGTTGTAAATGGGTATATGAGCAATAGGTGAAGCAGTATGTTTGTCCAAGTGAACTGGTATGTTGAAATGTGAACCGGTACATGGAATGTGGTAGGACAACCATTTGGGAGTCTTAGCTTCAGAATTTTTGGTTGAAGTGTTCCAAGCCTATTTGATTCAATCGATGACATCGTGTGATGAGTTAGCATTGTAATGAAGATCAGATCATGTTACCACATCAACCTTGTCTGCGTGAAGGATCTTGCATGAAAGAGATTGATCCTATCTACCTTAGGAATGTGCGAAGTCCCTGTAAACGGTGGAGAACACGTGATGGGTTATCACCTCCATGAAGCGGTGATGAAGTAGTGAAGAATGAACGATGGAGATTGTCTTGAGATTTTTTCAAGACCATTGTATTCAAATGCAAAGTGTTCAATGGTCAGGACTGAATCGCCTAAAATGCTCAACCTAAATGATTAGGGTTTAGGGTTTTTGCTACCAACCTATCTGTTTCCTATAAGGTCGATGTTGTGTTTCATTCGGAGGTTGTTGTTAAATGGTGTGTGTGTGTATCTAAGTACAGAGATACATGATTCTTGTCAAACCAGATAAGAGGATTGATACCTGCATAGTGCGTGTGCAAAAGGAAGGAACTAAAATGGATCTGCATTGGTATTGAGTGCTATTATCAGATCATTGTAATACCTCTTGATCTTTAACCACTTCAATAGTTGGAAAATCCCTTAATCGGGTAGCTTTAACCAGCTTGCTATAAATCCTTTAATAGGATAACTCAAAGCCATTGAGTTCATGAAATCCTCTAACAAGGTAACCTCTAATAGGGTTTAACCCTTAACCGGGTATTTAGCCATCCCTTAACTGGGTGATCCCTAGCAGGATCGGTTCCTAACAGACCCTGTTGTAACAGTATTTAACCGGACTAGGCTCCTAACATAGCGGACTTCTAAAGAGTTCAAAAATAGCTTGTGGGTATTCATCCCCACCGTGGTTTTTCCCAGTTGGGTTTCCACGTGAAAAATTTGTGTGTCATGTGTGGTGTTTTTCATGTGATGGTTTAAGTGATTTGCGTTTGAAGGTAAATCATGTTGAAGTAGTTGTTATTATATTTCTGATGGTAGATTACCTGTTCATGCGTAAGGGTGAAATGAAAGTGTAGTATTAAGTTGTGTGGAAAGCTAAGTGATTAACCGGTTAATGCTTGTCACAATCATTCTTAGTTTTATCGGTTGTACTCTTTTTCAGACCGGTGTTACTGTTTGCCAATAATTTGTAGTGTTTGTTGTCTAACTAGTTTTAGGAAAGTGTTTTTGACTACACTGATTCATCCCCCCCTCTCAATACCGGTTTGGTACTTACCGTTCATCATTGAGTTATCAATTGGTATCAGAGTGTCCAAAGGATCCAATTTCCACTTAGTGCCTTGAAGTCCTCTCCAAGAATAGAGATGGAAATGAATGCATTCAACCCATAATACCACCCTCCCTTCACAACCAAATTCATTATCCAATGTGTGTATTTTTTAACACCAAGCTCCAAACACCATGCCCAAAATAGTGAGGTAAAATCCACATTTTTTCTATACCTGTATTTGGTGGCCATGTATTTCTCTCCTAGCATCATTTTTGATGCAAGAGAAAACAACTCCTGCCTACAAACTCAAACTCAAACACAAAAACAAATGCATAGATCAAACAACATTAACCTTCATATGTTTATATGACTGTAACAGATATCATTCTCATTGAATTTGATAACAAAACTATCTTTTCATTACAATGGCCTTTCTCTACACGCTCTATTTACCTCTACACACAACTCCACAAAATGCCCCCACATGCTTCCTTTCTATGCTATTATTTATCTACAACCATACATTCTAATCATTCCTTTGTGTAAGCTAGCCCTTCATTACTGTTAATCAATGTCCACACTAGTCCCTACTTCAATGATTACTGCCTCCTTAAATTGCATATTATAATCTATATTTGTCTATGTCCATTCACATTCTGGACCAACATCTATTCACTACCAATGCATGTCATCCTCTCTTTCTAACATGGATATCACCTTTGTCAACGAACATTTCAAAAGATTCATCAACTTCTTGTTGAATGAATGTGCCTTTCATCTCTTTTACCTTTGTAGTTCAATGGTTTGATTTCTATTTCCTATGGTTTACATTCTTTCTACTTAGAGTGATTACTTTGCCCTTGACCTTCCCTTTCAACTATATGTTTGGAAGTGTAACTGTTAACATTTGTCAGTTGAATGGCCTTCCATTAGTGTACATTTCTTTAACCATTTTGATGAGTCGGTTCTATACATCCAAGGTGCTTTTATTAGCTATGCTCCAAAGAGAAGATGTGGAAAAGTTCATGAAATTTGGTCTACACCTGTCAATTTGAATTGCTAAGACTGTTTTGACAAATTCTACTTTGTACATAGTTGCAATTTTTGTGATTTTAAAAACTATGTTTCAATTAGACATTCCATCAAACAATCTACATGCTTGTCTATGCTTCCATATTGAGAAGGTGTATATACTTGGACAATTGTAAATACAAGATCTGATAAGAATTCTTCATGGATGTCCATGTTTTGTTCCAAAACACCCTATTTCACAAGACAAGTACTAGATAGTAAAGGCAAAATTTAAAGTGCTTATTACAACTAAATATGGAGATGCTAACGAAAATTAAAAACAAATAAAAAATAGAAACACAATTTGAAATATTTTTGGATGATGCAAGATTGCCAATCGACCCAGGATGCTCCTGCATCAGACAAACTAGGTAGGAAAATTTTGTAAGTAGAAATCACAAAATGGAGTGAAGTAGTTGGACTACTCTTTCAATTTGTTGGCAACCTATAGCGAACTCCATCACTGATGTAGATAGAGATGACTTATTCCTCTGCCTCTTCCATAACATAGTTGCCCAACACTTGCCGACCTACTCCACCAAGTGTGTCCTTTTTGCCTCATCCTTCTCATGGATTCCTATCCATCATAGAACGTCCTCCTTCACCAAAGGATCTCACCATTCTTCTCTAATTTTGTGGGTTTGACCCACCACAAAATTACCACCTCCAGTAAATTTAACCCATAGCATCCTCTGTTGGCATTTGTGCAGAATATGTTGACATGATGATATTGTATGTTGTCATTGATGTCAATATGCTGTGAAGTGAACCGGTATATTTAAGTTAATTGAAGTTAAGCAACCGGCAAAGAGAACCATTATGGTGTTGTAAACCGGTATATGAGCAATAGGTGAAGCGGTATGTTTGTCCAAGTGAACCAGTATGTTGAAATGTGAACTAGTACATGGAATGTGGTAGGACTACCGGTTGGTAGTCTTAGCTTCAAGATTTTTGGTTGAAGTGTTCCAAGCTTGTATGATTCAACTGATGACATCGTGTGATGAGTTAGAATTTCAATGAAGATCAGATCGTGTTGGCACGTCAGCCTTGTGCTCGTGAAGGATCTTGCATGAAGGAGATTGATCGTATCTACCTCGGGAATGTGCGAAGTCCCTGTAAATGATGGAGAACGCGTGATGGGTTATCACCTCCATGAAGCAGTGATGAAGCAGTGAAGAATGAATGATGGAGATTGTCTTGAGATCTGTTCAAGACTGTTGTATTCAAATGCAAAGTGTTTAATGGTCTGGATTGAACCGCCTAAAATGCTCAACCTAAATGATTAGGGTTTAGGGTTTTTGCTACCGACCTATCTATTTCCTATAAGGTCGATGTTGTGTTTCATGCAGAGTTTGTTGGCAAATGGAGTGTGTGTGTATCTAATTGCAGAGATACATGATTCTTGCCAGACTAGATAAGAGGATTGATACCTGCATAGTGTGTGTGAAGAAGGAAGGAACTAAAATGGATCTGCATTGGCATTGAGTGCTATTATCAGATCATTGTAATACCTCTTGATCTTTAACCACTTCAACAGTTGGAAAATCCCTTAATCGGGTAGCTTTAACCAACTTGTTGTAAATCCTTTAACAGGGTGACTCAAATCCATTGAGTTCATGAAATCCTCTAACAAGGTAACCTCTAACAGGGTTTAGCCCTTAACCGGGTATTTACCCATCCCTTAACCAGGTGATCCCTAACAAGATCGGTTCCTAATAGAACCTATTGTAACAGTCTTTAACTAGACTAGGCTCCTAACAAAGTTGACTTCTAAAGAGTTCAAAAACAACTTGTGGGTATTCATCCCCACCAAGTTTTTTCCTTGTTGGGTTTCCATGTGAAAAATTTGTGTGTCATGTGTGGTGTTTTTCATGTGATGGTTTAAGTGATTTGTGTCTGAAGGTAAATCATGTTGAAGTAGCTGTTATTATATTTCTGATGGTCGATTACCTATTCATGCATAAGGGTGAAATGAAAGTGTAGTATTAAGTTTTGTGGAAAGCTAAGTGATTAACCGGTTAATGCTTGTCACAATCATTCTTAGCTTTACTGGTTGTACTCTATTTCAGAACGGTGTTACTGTTTGCCAGTAATTTGTAGTGTTTGTTGTCTAACCCATTTTAGGAAAGTGTTTTTGACTGTACTGATTCACCCCCCCCTCTCAGTACCGGTTTGGTATTTACCGTTCATCATTGAGTTATCAATTGGTATCAAAGAGTCCTCCAGGTCCTCTTTTTGTTGTTGGCAAATGGGGTGTGTGTATCTAAGTGTAGAGATACGTGATTCTTGCCAGACCAGATAAGAGGATTGATACTTGCATAGTGTGTTTGCAGAAGGAAGGAACTAAAACGGAGCTACATTGGCATTGAGTGCTACTATCAGATCATTGTAATACCTGTTGATCTTTAAGCACTTCAACAGTTGGAAAATCCCTTAACCACGTAGCTTTAACCAACTTGCTATAAATCCTTTAAGAGGGTGACTCAAAGCCATTGAGTTCATGAAATCCTCTAACAAGGTAACCTCTAACAGGGTTTAACCCTTAACCAGGTATTTAGCCATCCCTTAACCGGGTGATCCCTAGCAGGATCGGTTCCTAACAAAACCTGTTGTAATAGTCTTTAACCAGACTAGGCTCCTAACAGAGCGGACTTCTAAAGAGTTCAAAAACAGCTTGTGGGTGTTCATCCCCACCATGGTTTTTCCCTGTTGGGTTTCCCCGTGAAAAATATGTGTGTCATGTGTGATGTTTTTCATGTGATGGTTTAAGTGATTTGTGTCTGAAGGTAAATCATGTTGAACTAGCTGTTATTATATTTCTGATGGTAGATTACCTATTTATGCATAAGGGTGAAATGAAAGTGTAGTATTAAGTTGTGTGGAAAGCTAAGTGATTAACTGGTTAATGCTTGTCACAATCATTCTTAGCTTTACTGGTTGTACTTTGTTTCAGACCGGTGTTACTATTTGCCAGTAATTTGTAGTGTTTTCTATCTAACCCATTTTAGGAAAGTGTTTTTTACTGTACTGATTCACCCCTTCCCCTCTCAGTACCGGTTTTGTACTTACCATTCATCATTGAGTTATCAATTGGTATTAGAGCATCCTCCAGGTCCTCTGTGTTGTAATGATGAAGAGGGAAGGTCCAAAGTTCAACAGAGATAACTTTAAAATATGGAAGGACAGAATGAAGATATACATCAGAAGCATGGGTGCTCAACACTGGAGCTATGTTGAGAATGCTTTTGTTATTCCCACCTATACTCTCACTGATGATCAAAAGAGAGAGATACAGGAGAATGGGCAAGTCATAGAAGCCCTAATCAGTAGCTTATCTAACATTGAGTTTATTGATGTCTAGGATAAAGATAATCCCAAAGAAGTATGGGATACTCTTGAGAATATCTATGGCGGTGATGAGCATGTAAAACAAGCTAAGGAAGAAAGCCTTAGAGGGAAGTTTGAAGAAATGTGGATGGTTGAAGGTGAGACCATTCAATAGTATGGAATAAGAATCAAGACTATTGTTGGAGACATCAAGAGTGCAGGAGGAAAAATGGAAGATTCTACTGTTATTAGTAAAGTCCTAAGGTCCTTATTACCGGTCTATGCAGTAAGGGTTGCTGCTATTCAAGAGTTGAGGTCAATAGACAAGACTAAGGTATCTCTAGATTCCATAATTGCAAAATTAATAGCCCATGAGCTAAATAGTTTTGATGGTAGTGTTCAAAAGACTGAATTAGCTTTCAGAGCTTTTGCTGCACCATCCAAAAAAGGAAAAGAAGCAAGCACCAACACTGAACCAAGACAAAGTAGAGAAATGGATGATGAGGAGATTTTGATGGAATTTGAAGCTCTTCTTACCAAGAGACTTCCTAAGGGAACTGGTAAATACAGAGGTAAGCTCCCTTTGAAATACTTTTCTTGTAACCGGATAGGACATATTGCTATAAACTGTCCTAATGGTGACAACAAGGACAAACTGGAAAGGTTCAAGAAATTCAAAGGAGGAAACCAGAGAAACTGTTTTGTAGAAGTTGATGAAGGTGTCACAGATGAGGAATCGAAAGATGAAGAAAATGGAGATATTGTGTTTGTTGCAGTAAAGGAAGATATGTCAGACAAGAAGGCTCTTGTCTCTCGCTTTGATAATTTCAATGAGTGGATCATTGATAGTGGCTATTCTCACCATATGACTAGTGACCAGAGCAAGTTTCTATCTTTGGAAGAATATGATGTTGGCGCGATTCGCTTTGGTAATAATGCACCATGTATGGTCAAAGGAAGAGGGTCCATCTCTTTGAATGGAAAGAGCAGTGCTGACAATGTGTATTGGGTGGAAGGTCTCAGACATAATCTATTGAGTGTTGCCCAACTAAATGACAGTGGACTCACTCTGAAATTCAAAAATGGAGTGTACAGAATCAAAGGAAAGAATGGTGGATTGATGGCCACCAATATGCAGATCAAAGGTAGATCTTTCATTGTTGACAATTTACTTGATCTTGTGCATACTGATTTGTGTGGTCCTATGAAAACTAGGAGTGTCCAGGGAGATAGGTATTTTATGATTCTTATAGATGATTGCTCAAGAATGATGTGGGCCACATTCTTGAAGGACAAGTCTAAAGCCTTTAGAAAGTTCAAAGCTTTCAGAGCATTGGTAGAAAAGGAAAGTGGTAGAAGAATCAAATGCCTTAGAACTGATCAAGGAGGGGAATTCACTTCTGGTAAATTCAACAAATATTGTGAAGAGAATGGCATTAAGAGGAAACTGTCTGCCCCCTAGACTCCATAGCAGAATGGCTAAGCAGAGAGAAACAACTGGACTATGGTTGAAGCAGCTAGAACTATGTTGATCCAAGGAAAGGTCGCTCACACCTTTTGGAGAGAAGTGGTGAGTACTGCAGTCTACACAATGAACTGGGTACTCATCAAGAAGGGAAAGGATAAAACTCCTTATGAGTACTGGACTGGTAAGACACTAGTGGTAAGCTACTTTAGAATGTTTGGTAGCAAATGTTATATCAAGAGGAGTGAACATCAGAGCAAGTTTGATGCAAAATGTGATGAAGGAACATTCCTAGGATATTCCACCAAGAGTAAAGCTCTCAAATGTTTCAACAATAGGACTCAGAGAATTGTTGAAAGCATCAATGTTAGGGTTGATGAAAACTCTAGGAAACCTGAGGAAACCAATAGTGAGCATGTAGGAGATGAACCAGTAGTAACCTTTTGGAAACCAGTTGCAAATCAGCCTAGTACCAGTAATTGTGCTCCTACACCGGTGAATGTTGATGCTAATGAAGATGAGGATGAAGAAGAAAAGCAAGAGGAATCTTTCAAGAACATACCTAGATATGTCAAACTCAATCATGATTCAAAGCAGATCATAGGAGACAAAGATGCAGGAATTCTTACAAGAAGAAAGGTCAGGGAAAGCTCATGTATGATCTCAGAATTTGAGCCTAAATCATTCAAAGACGCACATAAAGATGAAGACTGGATCAAGGAAATGGAGGAAGAACTTGACCAAATAGAGAAGAATGGCACATGGTCCTTGGTACCCAGACCAGAGCATAAAAATGTCTTTGGAACCAAATGGGTCTTCAGAAATAAGTTGAATGAGGATGGTACAGTGGTAAGGAACAAAGCCAGACTAGTATGTAAAGGATATACTTAAGAAGAAGGAGAAGACTATGGAGAAACCTTTGCTCTAGTAGCAAGATTGGAAGGAGTTCGTATGCTTTTTGCATATGAAGCTTTTAAAGGATTCAAGGTATACCAAATGGATGTAAAATCTGCATTTCTAAATGGAATACTTGAAGAAGAGGTGTATATAGAGCAACCAGATGGGTTTTCCCTATCTGAAGATAGTGACATGGTGTGTACGCTACATAAAGCCTTATATGGACTGAAGCAGGCACCTAAAGCATGGTATGAATGCTTACACTCCCATCTTGTGAAGATTGGATTTGAAAGAACAAGTGAAGATAGCAATATCTACTTGAAATCAGAAGGAGATCAGATTCTGATTTGTGAAGTATTTGTTGATGACATAATCTTTGGTGGTGATGACAAGATGAGTCATGAATTTGCTGATGAGATGAAAAAGGAGTTTGAAGTGACACTCATAGGGGAGATTAAGTTCTTCATTGGACTACAGATCCAGCAAATGAAAGGTGGAATCTTTATTACTCAGTCCAAGTATGTCAAAGAGGTATTGAAGACCTTTGGTATGGAAGATAGCAAACCGGTTTGTACCCCAATGATAGCCGATTGTAAACTATCAAAAGAGGATGACTCGGTATTGGTAAATGAGAAGGATTACCGATCAATGATTGGTAAGTTGCATTATGTAGTGCATAGCAGACTGGACATTGCACATGCAGTGGGTATTACTGCTCAGTTTCAGCAAAGCCCAAGAGAATCCCACTTGGTAGTAGCCAAGCGAATTCTTAGATATCTAAAGGGAACTATTGACTATGGATTATGGTATCCATAAAGTGATGATTTCAATCTAAAAGTGTTCACAGATGTTGATTGGGCTGGTAATGTAGATGACCAGAAGAGCACAACCGGTGGTGCATTATTTTTTGGCGGTAGATTGGTCTCATGGATAAGTAAGAAGCATAGTTGTATCTCTCATTCTACAATAGAAGCGGAGTATGTTGCAGCTTTTATGAACTGCACCTAGACTATTTGCATGAAGCATGTATTGAATGGCTTCAAAGTTCCTGTATCTGAACCAATAAGCATATTTTGTGACAATACAAGTGCAATTAACATTTCCAAGAATCCGGTTTTGCATGCTAGAACCAAGCACTTTGAACTCAAGTATCATTTCTTAAGGGAAAAGGTTCAGAACAAAGAGGTGGTATTGGAACATGTTTCCGGTAAGGAGCAGTTAGCAGACATATTCACCAAGCCTCTACAGAAGGCTAATTTACCTATTTGAGAGGTGAATTAGGGGTGTTTCCCCTTCAAGAGGTAAACTAAAAAGTTTTGTGCTCTACATCAGTCAGATATTACTTTGCTATATCCTTTCAGGATTGATGTGTTGAAGGATGCTACTCCTCAAGGGGAGCAACATAGTGGAACAAGGAAACCTGTGCCTCCACTTTGACATTGTTGTCAAAGGGGGAGAAGATATAAAGTGGATAAGATATCTGCAGTATTAAAGAGAAGATGTGATGTAGAAAGAGAGATATCTTTGTATATTACCATCAATGTCAAAGGGGGAGATTGTTGGCATTTGTGCAGAATATGTTGACATGATGATATTGTATGTTGTCATTGATGTCAATATGTTGCGAAGTGAACCGGTTTATTGAAGTTAATTGAAGTTAAGCAACCAGCAAAGAGAACCGATATGGTGTTGTAAACCAGTATATGAGCAATAGGTGAAGTGGTATGTTTGTCCAAGTGAACCGGTATGTTGAAATGTGAACCAGTACATGGAATGTGGTAGGACTACCGGTTGGTAGTCTTAGCTTTAGGATTTTCAGTTGAAGTGTTCCAAGCCTGTGTGATTCAATCGATGACATTGTGTGATGAGTTAGCATTGTAATGAAGATCAAATCATGTTGCCATGTTGGCCTTGTGCACATGAAGGATATTGCATGAAGGAGATTGATCCTATCTACCTCGAGAATGTGTGAAGTCCCTGTAAATGGTGGAGAACGCGTGATGGGTTATCACCTCCATGAAGCGGTGATGAAGCAGTAAAGAATGAATGATGGAGATTGTCTTGAGATCTATTCAAGACCATTGTATTCAAATGCAAAGTGTTCAATGGTCATGATCGAACCACCTAAAATGCTCAACCTAAATGATTAGGGTTTAGGGTTTTTGCTACCGACCTATTTGTTTCCTATAAGGTCGATGTTGTGTTTCATGCAGAGGTTGTTGGCAAATGGTGTGTGTGTATCTAAGTGTAGAGATACCTGATTCTTGCTAGACCAGATAAGAGGATTGATACCTGCATAGTGTGTGTGAAGAAGGAAGGAACTAAAACAGATTTGCATTGGCATTGAGTGCTATTATCAGATCATTGTAATACCTCTTGATCTTTAACCACTTCAACAGTTGGAAAATCCCTTAACCAGGTAGCTTTAACCAGCTTGTTGTAAATCCTTTAACAGGGTGACTCAAAGCCACTAAGTTCATGAAATCCTCTAACAAGGTAACCTCTAATAGGGTTTAACCCTTAACCGGGTATTTAGCCATCCCTTAACCGGGTGATCCCTAGCAGGATCGGTTCCTAACAAAACCTATTGTAACAATCTTTAACCGAACTAGGCTCCTAATAGAGCAGACTTCTAATGAGTTCAAAAACATCTTGTGGGTATTCATCCCCACCGTGGTTTTTCCCAGTTGGGTTTCCACGTGAAAAATTTGTGTGTCATGTGTGGTGTTTTTCATGTGATGGTTTAAGTGATTTGTGTCTGAAGGTAAATCATGTTGAACTAGTTGTTATTATATTTTTGATGGTAGATTACCTGTTCATGCATAAGGGTGAAATGAAATTGTAGTATTAAGTTGTGTGGAAAGCTAAGTGATTAACCGGTTAATGCTTGTCACAATCATTCTTAGCTTTACTGGTTGTACTTTGTTTCAGACTGGTGTTACTGTTTGCCAGTAATTTGCAGTGTTTGTTATCTAATCGATTTTAGGAAAGTGTTTTTGACTATACTGATTCACCCCCCCTCTCAGTACCAGTTTGGTACTTACCGTTCATCATTGAGTTATCAATTGGTATCAGAGCGTCCAAAGGATCCAATTTCCACTTAGTGCCTTGAAGCCCTCTCCAAGAATAGAGATGGCAATGAATTCATTCAACCCATAATACCACTCTCCCTTCACAACCTAATTCGTTATCCAATGTGTGTATTTTTTAACACCAAGCTCCAAACACCATGCCCAAAATAGTGAGGTAAAATCCACATTTTTTCTATACCTGTATTCGATGGCCATGTATTCCTCTCCTAGCATCATTTTTGATGCAAGAGAAAACAACTCCTGCCTACAAACTCAAACTCAAACACAAAAACAAATGCATAGATCAAACAACATTAACCTTCATATGTTTATATGACTGTAACAAATATCATTCTCATTGAATTTGATAACAAAACTATCTTTTCATTACAATGGCCTTTCTCTACACACTCTATTTACCTCTACATGCAACTCCACAAAATGCCCCCACAGGCTTCCTTTTTATGCTATTATCTATAGACACCTAAAATTGTCTAGTCTAATTAAATAAATATTTTATTTATTTAATTATTTTAGCCTAATTCTTCTATTAATTAAATAAATCTTTACTTATTTAATTAATTCATTTATCCTCTTCTAGCCTTATTTCTCATTTAAATAAATACATTTATTTATTTAAATTATCCGTTTTCCTAAATTAAATAAATATCTTATTTATTTAATTGATCCCACTTCTTCTATTAATTAAATGAATCTTTATTTATTTAATTAATTCATTAACCTTTTCCACCCATGACACATGTCATTCATCTCTTAATTCCTACACTACCTACGCTCTTATTATTTTCTTATTTCCTCTACCTACCCTTTAATCATAGCCGACCATTTATCTTTTACACCTCTCAATCTTATCCCTTCATTTCTTATAGTGTCTTCTATATAAAGAGATGCTTCCTTCATTATCAACCCCCTGGACATATAAATTTTAATCAAGCATCCTAGCATTCGATTTTTCATATGCGATCCTACTTACAACCACATTTCCGTTCTTTGTTGAGCTCTTGTGCACATAAAATCTGAGAGCAAATATATCAAGCAAGATCAATGGAGATAGGAAGAATGGAGATTCAAACCCTATTGGACATGTGATGGTATAATCTTTGTGATTTCATTTGATTTGCATTGTCTTAGGTAATCTTCATATGTTATGGTGGATCTTTGTTTTTCTTAGGCTAGGGTTTTGTGGTTGAATTCGTTTAGTCTTTCAATATTATTGTTGCTATCCATTTTCACCGTATACATTTTGGCACGTACAGGGGGGAGAGGATAAGGATGTTTCATATATGGATGATATTGATCATACATATGTTCATATGGAGGAGGTCTATAATGATGTTGCGTATATGGACCACTTGGTATAGAGTCATGGTGAGGAATAGAATATCTGTTTTGTCCATGTATACCATACTCTATCAGAATGTCATGAGTTTGTTCTAATGTGTTGCCCCCAAATTTGACGCGGGGTTTACTTGTGTCCAAATTTTGAGTGTGCCTTTGGATATCCAATTGCTTTGGTGGTTGGTCCTTAGCATTGGTATGTGCTTAAGTATATTTTTCTGCATAAGACTTCCATGATGGTTTGTGAAGGTGAGTATCATAAGCTTGACCATGTGTGTATGGGACTTGTGGTTTTTGAAACAAAGATGATGGTGATTCAAGTACCATATGTGGTCCTCTATTTCTTCCACTATTAGGCCTCCTTTGATCCATGTTGAGGTGAGGTTGTTGCGAAGGTCGATTTTCCATTATTTGAGACATGTCAAAATCATGAGGGATCTTGGCTCCACTTTGTGCAATCAATTGTAAGAAGTATTGTCTATCTCTTCTTATTATTTCCTCAACCAATCGATTGAAATGGGGATCCATAATGGAGTCTTCCACTTCTACTGAATGTACTAAAATGTTGTCCATATTGTCATTATGTGTATCATTGTTGTTTGTAGTGTCCATGTTCTCAACATTTGGAATGTTTCTATAAGCATCCATGTCAGGTAATGTAGTATGATTAGAATTGAAAAAGATATCATTTTCATACTCATAAGAACTCATGTTTGCGGACTCTTGAGCCTCTTTAGCTTCTCTCCTATATTTTTGGGAATGGGTTTCAACCATGAACTAGGTATTGATCAAGATGTGTGAGACTAGATGAAAATGGAAAGATATGAAAGACCAAGAGTTGGATGGAATGTAAATGAATCTGAAGTTTACTTGCAATGTCCAAAGTGTAAGATCAAGTATGTATATAGTAGAGTAGATGTGACTTCCAAAGAGATGATAGTTTCTCTTGATGAGGTAAGTTGACCTTGACTCTAAGTAAGACCAAATGAGACCCAAAGGTGATAGACCTTGATGAGGGACCACTTAGCAAAATGTTGTTGTATGTAATGTGTTGACAAAGTATGATGAGGACAAGCAAGTGACCTTTTGACTCAAGTTTAGACAAATGTGTATGCAATGTATGGTGTAAAGAAATGATGGACTTTGTGAGACCCAAAGACAGGTTGAATTCTCGATGAAAACCCAAAGAGATAACCTAGGAAACTCAAGAATTCTGAAACTGACTGTTCTTGTTTGTTGGACTGTAAAAGTTTTTCAATTCTGAACACAAACATGCCTGTATACTTCATAGATGTGCTTAAATGACACAGACGTGATTCTATTTGACACAAACGCGTTTCTGAGATGTTGTAAGTGCAATGTTGCTCAAAGGACACATACACGTTTCTTCCCTTCATAGACGTAGTTAGATGACACAGACACGGTTCTGTCAGACACAGACGCGTTTCTAAAAACTTTGTGCAATTTTTCTAATCTATGAAGTGACTTGTTGTGACCAAATCTAAATGTTTGACTATTTTCCATGACAAGAGGACACGATGTTGGTGAGGACTCAATTTTTGCAAGTGTTTAGACTCAAAATGACTCCAAGAAAAGTGTGTTGTTTGATGTAAAATTGTTTTGCATACACTTGAAGACACAAAAGACACAATGTTTTGATGTTTGGTCTTGAATGTTTGATTGTTCAAAATAAGACAAGCACAATTCTTATGGTTGGCCAGGACAATAGTTGTTGATTCCCACATGAGGCTATGCTATTTAGAGCAAATACTCAGATGCTTGACCCCACTCGCTCCACCCTCGACACTCACTTCTCGGGGCAGCCAAGCATCAGTCCCCACGAAAACTCCCAGTGGCAAACTTTGTATCTCTACTAAGAACCGTATGTGTGTGGGCTGCTCCAGAGGTCCGACCTCCTGCCCCAACAACTAGAAAGATTTTGTCTTCTAAAACAAAAAAGGTGCTAGTAAGGGCATCCACTCATGTGGCCATACATGCGACACTTTCAGCTCTGTAAATACACAAGGCTCCCAGCCGGTAGGGGTTATGCCCTACAACTAATTAAATAAATTTGATCAAACGGGTTTATGGGGAGACATAGTGTCAGTATGAACTAATCAGCACACATTATCCATGGTTTTCACCATGAATACAATTGTTTATAGTAGTTCGAAAGAGGTGGGTTTTCCTCGCTACCACTTGGGTCATTCTCTCCTCACTAGTAGTTCTAATGACCACAAGGGGAGACAAGCCCTCTAAAGATTAAACAAAAAGAGCCTATTGCCCAAGACACAAAAGACACTGGTTCAATTTTAGTGCACCAATTGAAGTGTTTGATAATCTATGAAAACAAGGCACACAATAAATATCAAAAGGAAATCCTTGTCAAGGTCTTACAACAAAGATTTGTTAGTAGTTTGGATTGTTTCAAATGATCACCCCTTCCTGCAAGCACACAAGTTAGGTAAATTTTAGATCCCAAAAGACTTTGTGAAATAGGGGCCTTTGACAAAACGATTTTTCTTTCAAAACAAGCTGCACCAATTTCGTTAGATCTGAAGATGTTAGCTCAATATAAACCAGATCTGAAATCCGAATGATGAAAAACCGAATCAAAGAAGCCAAAATGCAACGACTGAACACAAACGCAATTATAATTAACACAAATGCTATATAAATATGCAAATTTCGGTTAAATCTGACATAGACATTGTTCCCAAACATAGATGCGGTTCCTGAACACAAACACTTCTGGAGACTTCACAGATGCGAATAGGGAACATAGATGCATTTCCTGGAATCTACAAAAAAAAATAGTGAAATAATGTCGAAGATGCAAATGTGATTCCAGATGTCACAGATGCGACAAAAAATAAAAAATGTGATCCGAAGGTACTCAGATGCAAATATGTCGAAATGTTGGAAATGTCAGATCTGCAACTTCAAAAGGACAAAATCTGCACAAAAGATGTTAACTGCAATTGGATATCCAAAGACATCCAATAATTTTTCAAGCTTTGGTTTGACTAATAATGACACTTGTGGATGCATCTTTCTTAATTTTTGTTTCACTGGTTTTGCCCCCGGTTTAACCGTCAAATGATGCATTACCAAATCCAGATACAATCCAGGCATATCAGTATATGACCATTCAAAATTGATTTGTCACTCCGTGAAGAAACTTATGAACTTTGATCTTTCTGTCTCTGTTAGGGATTGAGCCAGGAATATGTTATGTGGAATTTCTTCTATACCAATGTTTGTTTTGATGGTCTCCTCTACCAACATAGATGATTTTTCTTCATATGAAGTTGGAAGAATGTCTAGCCTTCCATCCTTAGGTGCCTCAAAGAGGTTTTTGCCCTCAGATACGTCCTTTCTTTTTACTTTTTTGGGGTCAGACAGTGCCACAACATGGTTTTCACCATAAGACCCTTGATTTATTTTTATGTTTTTGCGACTGGAAGGCCCAACACCCTCACCAAAATATGCCACGCTATTGAGTTCTATAGTATATCTTGTCTTATGGTCCCCAGGGGGAAGATCATCTTGTATGCCTAGATAATCAATAAAGGCTTCATCATTTTGGAATGTGTCGAATTATGCAGGTCCTTCATGGTCCCAGTCAATAAGTTGGTGGTGAACAAGGGGAAGGCCTTTGTTGTCTTCGAAGTTAGCGGGGCTAAGGGTGAAGATGCAGTTATATTCAGGTATGTTGAAGTAGTTATCGAGGTCATCACTGGCACTCTCCTCATCTCTCTCGAATGTGAATGAATCCAAATTATCATCACTAGTAGCGTATTCTGGGACAGGTGTTCTCATTCTTCATGATTTCAACCCAGAACCTAGAGGCAAGGACTGTGTGGGATCCTCAGGGGTTGTTTCTTGACCAACTTTGAATTTTCTATAAAATTCCTCTTCGTCTATGGGTTCACTTGGTTCTTTGAATGTCTCAGTGAGTTCATAGTCACTGGAGGATTTGTCTGAATCCCATTCCCATTCATTGGAGTCTGTGGAATAGCGATTCTCTTATTGAATTTTGGTAGCTTTGATTTGTAATGCTTCTCCTGTCTTGTGAGTATTTACCTTGGAAGACATGAAACCAAGTCCTTTTGAGCATTCCTTTTTGAATGTTAATTCTAGTTGTAAAGGTTCAATGATGCCTTCCTTTCTTAAGCCAAGAGGACTTTTGCCATCATACCCAAATTTTTGTAGGATCTTGAACCCTTTGCCATATTTTTCACATGGTATGCTGATATGATCTTGTGTATCATTGTCAGGGTCTTTGTAAAGCATTTTGTATAAGTCTTCTTCTTCCACTTCACCCCACTTTTGGAAGATAGTAGGATTCCATTTCAACGTAATGATGGATATCCGTTTAGAAGGATGTGGTCGTCCATATTCTTTTAGTGAACTCATAACTTGTTGTAAGCACATGGTTTGATTCAAGGTGTATTCACCCATGCCCCTGTCCTGATATTTCCCTTTAGCTCGCCTTGTTTTGATGTTGAAGGTTATAATGATTCAAGATCAATGTATGCAGAAGAAGGGATAGCTTCCCTATTACTTGGAGTGATCATCTTAGTTTTTGGTTTCAAGTTATTGCAGTATATGAATGGATTAGGATCACCATTAACTATTATTTCAACTCCATTGTGAGGAAACTTAATGCATTGGTGATATGTAGATTGGACTCCCCTCATTTCATGAATCCAAGGATGTCCAAGTAATATATTGTATGTGAGATCCAGGTCTAAGACTTGACAAACCACATCCTTTGTAACTAGCCCAACTCTGAGAGGCAAGGTGACTGTGCCTTTGGATGAACACTCTTCATCATCATATGCTTTGATGGTAATTTTGTTTGTAGAATTCATAGCTTTATCTGAATATCCCAATTGTTTAATAGTGCTCAATGTACAAATTTTTAGACCTACTCCTCCATCTATTAGGACTCATTTTATTCGATGTTTGTGTATGAAGGCTTCGATGTGTAAAGGTGCATTATGTGGTTGGCTCACAAAGGCATCGTCAACTTCTGTAAATGTGAGAGAGTGTGGAATGGAAAGATATCCCACCATGGCTTGAAATTGGTCCATGTTCAAATCAGTGGGGATGGTAGTGTCTCTTAAGATTTTGTCAAGAATAGCTTTATGTGTGGGGGATATGCGTAAGAGCTCAAGGATTGAGATAAGCATGGGTGTCTTCCCTAACTGTTCTACAAGGTCATACTCAAGCTTGGTTGATGACAAAACAGTGTTTTTAGTTGGGGCACCTTGCAAAGTGAATTTATCTCGACGAGTTGTAACATTACATTTAGAGGTAGGTTCGAAAGAAGATCCAATGCCTTTTAGGACAATCTTGGGTCTTTGGGTAGAATTTGAAAGTGTTTTATCCTTGATGATAATGGTGGAGGCATAATTGTCCATTGAAATGTGATTGACAATTGAATCATAGTTATAAGATGCTCTGGTATAGTTGGTCTGGTCATCTATGGCTTTAGATTTTCCCTTGTCATGCTTTGGGAATGGTTCCTTAAACATCTCATGTTCTTGATTGGATGAGTGTCCTTCAATCTCAATGTCACCTCTATTAATGAGATCTTGTATGATGTTCTTCAGTCGATGGCAATTTCTTATCTTATGACCCTTGCTCTTATGAAATTCACAATACTCATCATCATTCCACCAATTTGGTTTAACCTTTGGCTCATATGGAGGCAAATCTGGAATTGTTATTATCTTGTTTTCCACTAGCTTCTTGAAAACTGATTCTAGTGGTTCTCCCAATGGGGTGTACTTCCTTCATGATTTGGAAGTTATTTGAGCATTCACTTGATTGTTTGTAGAGCTTGATCCAGAAAAAATGAATTTGGCTTGTACTGTATTGGCATCCACAACACCATCATTGACTGTGTTCCTGTTTTTGTTCCAAAATCTTGGCTTGTCTTTTTCTTTATAGTCCTCTTTGTTTTCTTTGAATATCTTAATTACTCCTTGCTCAATTAGGACCTTCTTTGTTGCTAAAACTTTTTCAATGATGTCCTTGAAGGTGGACAAACAAGCTTTTCTCAAGTCATAACCAATGTCTTTGTTAACATTTTGAGTGAACATCTCTACCACACAAGAGCATCTGATGGCTAGATTCCTCCATATTTATAAAAATGATGAAAATGACTCTCCATCCTTTTGCTTGGTGTTGCACAAAGTAGTGACTGATATGTTTGTCTCTATGTTGTATGATAAATGCTGGATAAATGCCTCTGCTAAGTCACCCCATGACTTAATTCTAGGTGGAAGTTGGGAGAACCATTCCATAGCTTGATCACCTAAGCTTTGTGGGAATAATCTCATCAAATATGTCTCTTTTGCTCCTACCTCAATGCAAGCTATGAAAAACTATCTTATGTGTGCCTTAGGATCCCCTTTTCCTCTGTACTTATCAAACTTAGGTGTCACAAAGTGTGTAGGAAATGGAGGCATTGGAATGCTTTTGTCAAATGGATAGGGACATATGTCTCTCATTGTGTAAGTTGGCTTCGATGTTTGACCCCAACAAAGTAAAAAGAAAGGACATATTCGAGGGCGAAAACCTCTCTGAGGCACTCGAGGATGGAAGGCTAGACATTCTCCCAACTTCATATGAAGAAAAATCATCTATGTTGGTAGAGGAGACCATCAAAACAAACATTGGTATAGGATAAATTCCACATAACATATTCCTGGCTCAATCCCTGACAGAGATAAAAAGATCAAAGTTCAAAGTTCATAAGTTTCTTCATAGAGCGACAAATCAATTTTGCATGGTCATATGCTGATATGCTTGGATTGGATCCAGATTTGGTAATGCATCATTTGATAGTTAAACCGGGGCAAAATCTAGTGAAACAAAAATTAAGAAAGATGCATCCACAAGTGGCATTATTAGTCAAAGCAGAGCTTGAAAAATTATTGGATGTCAGATTCATATGCCCAATTGATTATCCTGAATGGATATCTAACCTAGTACCTATCAGTAAACTAGATCGTAGCATCAAAATATGCATAGATTTCAGAGACATCAACAAACCTTGTCCTAAGGATGACTTTCCATTACCAAATATTGACTTGATCGTAGATCTCACAGCAGGTCATGTGATGTTATCTTTGATGGATGGATTCTCGGGTTATAATCAAATAAAAATCACATTTGAGGATCAGCACAAAACAACATTCACTTGTCCTTGGGGAACTTTCTACTAGAATGTCATGCCCTTTGGGCTAAAGAATGTAGGCGCTACATATCAAAGAGCCATGACTACTATCTTTCATGATCTCATGCACGTTACTATGGAAGATTATGTTGACGACCTCTTGGGAAAATCAATAGATAGAGATACACATTTGGACATACTTTTAATCATTTTTGATCGGTTGGAAAAATACAAAGTAAGATTAAACCCCAAGAAATGTGTCTTTGGAGTAACCTCTAGGAAGCTCTTGGGATTCATTGTCTCAAAAAGAGGAATCAAAGCTGATCTAGCAAAAGTCAAGGCCATCCTAGAGATGCAACCACCAAGAAATATCAGTTAACTTCGATCTTTACAAGGGAGACTCCAGTCCATATGAAGATTCATAGTGCAACTTGCAGATAAATGTAATCCTTTTCAGCACTTGCTACATAAAAACACCAAATTCAAATGGGATGATAACTATCAACAGGCTTTCCAGATACTCAAAGATTATCTTCTAAATTTGCCAGTTTTGATTCCACTAGTTCCATTTCAACCTCTACTACTATACATATCAGCTACTTCAACAACACTGGGGGCACTTTTAGCACAATAGGTTGCTGAGGGCAAAGAAAAGCCAGTCTACTACATCAGTCGCACATTGGTGGGATATGAGCTAAACTACACACCAATTGAGCGGGCATGTCTTGATGTGGTCTTTGCTTCACAGAAAATTATGACATTACATGCTAACTCATAAAACTAAGTTGGTTGCAAGGATTGATCCATTGAAATACCTTCTCAATAAAGTAAGGCTTGCTGAGCGACTAGACAAATGGGTGATGCTCTTGAGTGAGTTCGACATTGAATATGTGGACAGAAAAGCAATAAAAGGACAAGCTATCGCAGATCAGTTAGTAGATGCTCCCATGATAGATGATGTTTCTCTAACTTCAGAATTTCTAGATGAATCCATCTTGGCAGTGTCACACACAAAGCCTTGGCAGCTATACTTTGACAGCTCATACACACAGCATGGGGCATGAGCTGGCATTCTCTTCATAACTCCTCAAGGGGATTCCATACCAAAATCATATTGATTATCATTTCCCTGCACTAATAACATAACAGAGTATGAGGCATTAACAACTAGATTACAGATTGCAGTTCAGTGGAAGATCCAGGAACTTCATGTTTTTGGGGACTCTCAACTTGTAATTCATCAAGCAACTGATGACTACCAAAAAAAGGATGAGAAATTAATGCCTTACAAAAGAATGGTGGATGACCTGAAACAACATTTCATGAAGTTAGATTTTGAGCAGAAACCAAGAGAGCAGAATCGAGCTGCAGATGCCATGGCTACAATTGCTTCACTAATCAATCTACTACAGAATGAAACCCACTATGAGTTCTTGGTGGATAACCTTTTGGTTCTCTCATATGAGATTACTCCTACTGAGATGATAGGTGTCATCGGTCCTGATTCCTTGTTATATGGTTCCATTTTCACATACCTTCATGACAATACCCTTCCTCTTGACTTATCCAATAACCAACGTCGCACTTTCATTCGCCAATCTTCTCGATACATCATTTTAGCCAATATCCTATATCGATGAGGTCTAGATGGCACTCTTCTTAGATGTTTAGAAAGGGATGAAGCTCAGATTGCGTTACGTGAAGTTCATGAAGGGATATGTGGTCCACATTCTAGTGGTCCTACCTTAGCCAAGAAACTCATAAGGACTGGATATTACTGGCACAATATGGAAAAAGACTCATATTAGTTTGTCAAGAAATGTAAGCAGTGTCAACTTCATGGAGACCTCATTCATGTGCCAGCGCAAGAACTTCAACCAATTGTGACTCGTTGGCCCTTTTGTCAGTGGAGACTTGATCTCATAGGAAAGATTCACCCTCCTTCCTCCAATAGTCATAAATTCATCATCACTACCATAGAGTCTTTCACAAAATGGATCGAAGTCATGCCTCTTACACAATTCACTAGAAAACAAATTGCTACATTCATTCTCAATTATATCATTTGTCGATATGGTATTTCTGTTTCCATCATCACCGACAACGAGCGTCCCTTCAAAAATTAGGATGTTCATGAACACTATGATCACTTCCATATTACCCATTGCTTTTCCACACCTTATTACCCCTAAGGTAATGTTCAAGCTGAGGCGTCTAATAAAACAATCCTTAAAATCTTAAAAAGACAGTCGACGATGCTGGCCGCAATTGGCATATCTAACTTAATCCCGCACTTTGGGCTTACCACACAAGTGTCTGCATACATACAGGAGCTACACCCTATTCACTTGTCTAAGATGCTGAAGCTATCTTTCCTATTGAGGTCGAGTTACCCTCTTTATGAGTCTCCTTGCAAAACATTATCAGCGATGAAGACTACAGGGTCTCTTGCTTACTAGAACTTGAACTATTGGATGAACGAAGACAAACTACTTTTAATCATCTCAAGGCTTATCAACAACGAATGAGTCGCAGCTACAATCATAAAGTCAAACCTCGCACATTTGAGGTAGGTGACTTGGTTCTCAGAGAAAATCCTAAAAATCAGCAAGACAAAGAGAAGAAGGGCAAGTTCGAACCAAAATGGCTTGGTCCTTACATCATCACAGCGACCTATAGATCCGGTGCATATCAGCTTTCAACCATAGAGTACGAACCTTTGGAGGATCCTATCAACAACATGCACCTTTGTAGGTTTTACACATAGCTCTTCGGAGTATCCTAATTCAAAAATACAAAAAAAATAAAAATAAAAAATTTAAAAAATCAATCAAAAACATAAAGAAAAACATTTCGTCCAATGGTGAAAACCACTTCGGTGGTGCCCTAGGCAAGTACCATGGTGAAAATTGGGTCACCAGTGCCATGTGTAGAGACATTTATCCTCCCTCCTTGAGGATTCACTTTCATCCCGTCACTTTGCACACACTCACAATCTATTCTTCTACAATAAACTTTACACATTCCCATCGTGGCTTGTTATTGATCTACCTAAGATTGGTTAACCATTCATAATAATCCTTTCCTTTTCACCTCTTTCCATTCATAATAAATTAGCTCCTATCTGTGGGTAAGGCAAATCCTACGTCTAGTGATAGGTGTGGAACTGAGAGCATCACATGTTCTGAGGAGTACAGTTTCTTCCAGTTTTCTCTAGTCTATCCATACACAATCTGCAATAAAGCAACATTTGCATCGCCAATCCATAATAAAGTTTTGTCTTCTTCACAATAAAGTATTAGTTTCATGGATTCAGTCAGTGTCAGATGAGACATAGTAGCAAAAATGGGCTTCAACAAATCAAATTTTTCAATAGACTCAGACAACATATGGTTCAGTGCTATCTATCCTTTTTGTGAAAGTAAACATTGTGACCACAATCAAATAGACTTATACAAGTGACAAGAGACACTAAACTTGAGGAATACAATGGATGTTGGTGTCGAGTCTTGGTTTTCTTTTTATTTTATCTTTAGGTGACATGTCTTTTATCTTTTTCGGGATGTCTTTGACTAGAGATTTTATCTCCAAAATGTCTTTGACTAGAAAGACGAGGATGGGGTATCGTCACCTATTTTTCTTTGTTGTCTGCAGATTGTCTCTTAGTAATGCTATGAATTGTCCAAGGATATGAGGACATTGTGAGTCTAGTATGAATTGGGGCATTCTTTGTTTGCAACTGTCTTATCTCCATGCAAATAGGTACAATGACTTTCTGGGCTGAACATATGCCTCGATTGTCATAACCTACTTGCCATAATAAAGCTCAATGATGATAACACACAAGAAGATCTTTCACTTCCATATCTTCTATCTTTCATCCCCCTTTCTTGATTGACTTCCATCATCATTCTTGAGTCCGTGTAGCCTGCTATCACACGACTGAGTATAATGACATGCCAAAAACATTTGCATTTGATGTAGTTGTACCTGCATTATCACATATTAAGCATTTCATACATACATATAGATATCACAATCACATCACATCCTGCACACAACACATGTTAGCACATTTACATTTTCATCATGTCAATAGTATCTGCATTATCATATTTGTCTGCATTTCATACATTCACATTTGCATTGGCATAACATATAAAAACATCAAAGAACAAAAATATTGCATTTCCTCATGTATATATTTGCATCCATGTCATAAGAATCACATAGAAAAATATAGAAGCAATAGGTACACATGCATATAGCTACCACAAGGATGAATCTCATATATATATGAAAATCATAAGTGTCATAATACAGTGATTTCAAAATACATATGGCTACAATCACCCGAAGGTGTCATCATACAAAATGGTACAAAATTGATACAAAGGGAGCCTTATAAGGCTATGATGAACTCCCTCCCTCAGAGCCACCTGGCCTCGATAGAGTCTAAGCCCTAGAAGGACCCGCCCCAGGATCATCTCTCCTATCCCCTCTGTTTGGTGGTGGTGGAGGACCCATAACCCCATTGCTAGACATTTGTCTCCTGTCTCTCCCTCCAGTGGTCATCGTAGTCCGCGAAGGTCTCCAGAAGCTCCTAGCCCACTACTCTAGTGGTACGGCTCCATAGTATAGGTCTCTCCAGTAGCCTATCTCCTCCCCAGCTCATAGAACATAAGCATAACCAGCTCCTTTGTCCTTTGCTGCCTGCCTCCCTACCCTTAGTGTTGTCTCAGCCTCTGTATAGCACTAGATAGCCTGATCTCTCTCCCGCTTTGTGTCCCTCAGCTGTCTCCTGAGTCTATCCCTCTCCCACTTGAGATCTTGGATCTCATCTACCTGTTCTTGAAGATATCCCTCAAATCCAATAGCTCATCCTCCTCCTCTCCCCCCTGTACATGTGGCTGTACCTGTGGATGCCCCCATCCCTATCTCCGTCCTTGTCCCTATCCTTGTACCTATCTGGGACCTTGTGTTCCTAGCATTTGTAAAGGCAATCCACCTCTACCTCTCACCACCCGAGCCCGTCTCTCCTCTCCACCCTCTCTCCATAGAGCCACTCTCCTCTCCCTTATCACACCCTGCCTCCTCCATTGGCCTCTACCTCTGCCATCTCCATCATCATCCTCATTCCCCTCATCATCTCCATCTATCTGCTCACCTGGATCTGTTAGTCAAGGAAATGAATGCTCAACCCAATATACAGTATACTCTACATCCATCCCTACATCCTCTATCTCTGGCCACATATCCCAAGGCAAGGGAATCATCTCTACCAGCTGCATCACTGCCTGATCATATGATAACAAAGGTCCAAAGTGTACCTGATCTCTCACTGTCTGAGCATACATCCTGGAACCCCATTGCATCCGCTGAATCCTGTCGAACTGCCTACCAACCCTGTCAACCAACTAGCTCTCCAATACATAGGGTGTCCACCCAATCAGATACTTGCTCCTAAAGGTGTATGGCATCTCCATTACATCATCCTCCCACTCCTCGCACTCTCAGTATGGTCTCCATACCACAGTGTCAACCTCATCAATGACCCTGCGCCAGTGCTCCAGTCTCCCGATCTGCAGCTAAGATGTAATCATATCATATAAGTGAACAAAACTACGCCCATGGCCCTTGCCTCTAAAATGAATCGGTCAGGTAACTGGCAAATGCTCATAAGTCCATACCTACAATAATGTCACTCTGCAGCCCAATCCTACGGATCCATGAGATACAAACTGATGAAGCTTATAGTACAAATGTGCCAACACGCACGGTCCCTAGACATATCTGGTATGCTGTGTCACCAGTGTCTCCAATGTGCTCCCCCACCCCACAGCCAACCCTCGTGTTGCCCTATCCAAATAGAGGAACCCACTGATAACTTCTTCCAACACTGCTAGTAGTGCTAATCCTATTTGTGTCATGGTATCCCAAGCCATGTGTCCAGCCCTCATCTCCAGTCCTAGATCTTGAAACACTTGTCTCGGTGCATCCTTATCTCCATCTCAATCGTAAGGCACTAACTCCCCATTGATCGATATCCTCAAAACCCTGTATACATTCTCTAAGGTGACTATCATCTCACCCATCAGCAAATGAAAACTACAAGTCTTTGTGTGCCATCTCTCAGCCAGCGCAATTAGCAATCCCATGTTCACCCGAAACTCAGGCACATACAAAATATGTCGCAGTCCCATAGCCTGAACCACTACTCTATCCTCAACTGTCATCTCTACTCGCAAACTCTGAGTTGATTGGAATCTCTCTCGTGACTCCTGCATACAAGCAAATCAATCTTGTCAGTCATAGTGGCATTCCCTGTTCATCACAAAATGTTGCTCTTTATCCTAGTGCTTATATTTATCATATGGCACTCTATCCTAGTGACACTCATTGTTCATCACAATGTTTCTATTTATCCTAGTGGTACTCCCTGTTCATCACAAAGTACTACATATTTTTGCAGTCTTTGTTCATCACAAAGTGCTACTTATATTTGCACTCCTTGTTCATCACAAAGTACTTCTCATATTAGTACTCCCTATTCATCACAAAGTACTATGTCTTGGTACTCCCTATTCATCACAAAGTGCCTCAATCTATCTTATCCTAGGGCCTCTGCGTGAGTGTATCCTCTCAGCAGCTTATCCAATCGACAGCGTATGTTCATCACAAAACTGCCGATTTGGCCTTGAAGCATACACACGCTTTCATTACATAAACACACTTACATATTGCACATACGTGCCTGCTCTGCACAGACATGCTTGAAATAAATAGACGTGCCTATGCTCTGCACAGATGTTCCCACATAGCACAAACGCACCCATATAGCATAAACATGTCTACAGAACACAGACGTGATAGCATTTGGCATAAATGCCTTTTCAAACACAGATGCGCCTAGCTTACCCAGACATGCCTGGCACCAGCACAAACGCGCCTAAGCATTTTTTGACCTTGTTTGACATTCCTAAAAGAGCATTTATTGCACTACCTAAGATGCATTAATGAAAAAATTTATTGTGACAAAGTACAAGGATGTTTTGTGGTACTTACCGGCTCTCCTGCATCTGCTGGCCTCTAAAATCGGTGAACGCGATCGAATCTGTGAACCAATGCCATCGCTGCTGACTGTTTTTTCTCTATTCTCTCTCTGCACTCTGATTTCTTGGATGTGTGGATGACAATAAGGATGTTTTCCCCTCATGGTCTATCTTATAGCCTACCCTGTCCTTAGCCCTAGCCCTAGCCCTAGCCCTCGTTTCCCGAGTCAATCTTCTTTATCCCATGACTCTGTCATCCTATCTGGTCAGTCCATTCTAGCCTTTATTTCTTATCAAGAGATTGTTTGTGATCTTTTCAGACATTTTCATCCAATCTCTCGAGGGAGCATATCATTCCCATCTTGGGGCAACTTTGTATCAGTTCATATTATCTTCTTTGAAACAACGTGACAAGCTGCATTGTCTCAAAGAGGGGCAAAATGTAGACACCTAAAATTGTCCAGTCTAATTAAATAAATATTTTATTTATTTAATTATTTTAGCCTAATTCTTCTATTAATTAAATAAATCTTTATTTATTTAATTAATTCATTTATCCTCTTCTATCCTTATTTCTCATTTAAATAAATACATTTATTTATTTAAATTATCCTTTTTCCTAAATTAAATAAATATCTTATTTATTTAATTGATCCCACTTTTTCTATTAATTAAATGAATCTTTATTTATTTAATTAATTCATTAACCTTTTCCACCCATGACACATGTCATTCATCTCTTAATTCCTACACTACCTACCCTCTTATTATTTTCTTATTTCCTCTACCTACCCTTTAATCATAGCCGACCATTTATCTTTTACACCTCTCAATCTTATCCCTTCATTTCTTATAGTGTCTTCTATATAAGGAGATGCTTCCTTCATTATCAACCCCCTGGACATATACATTTTAATCAAGCATCCTAGGATTCGATTTTTCATATATGATCCTACTTGCAACCATATTTCTGTTCTTTGTTGAGCTCTTGTGCACATAAAATTTGAGAGCAAATATATCAAGCAAGATCAATGGAGATAGGAAGAATGGAGATTCAAACCCTATTGGACATGTGATGGTATAATCTTTGTGATTTCATTTGATTTGCATTGTCTTAGGTAATCTTCATATGTTATGGTGGATCTTTGTTGTTGTTAGGCTAGGATTTTATGGTTGAATTCATTTAGTCTTTCAATATTATTGTTGTTATCCATTTTCATCGTATACATTATCTATCTACAACCACACATTCTAATCATTCCTTTGTGCAAGCTAGCCCTTCATTACTATTAATCAATGTCCACACTAGTCCCTACTTCAATGATTACTGCCTCCTTAAATTGTAGATTACAATCTATATTTGTCTATTTCCATTCACATTTTGGACCAACATCTATTCATTGCCAATGCATGTCGTCCTCTTCCTAACATGGATATCACCTTTTCTAGAAAACATTTCAAAAGATTCATTGACTTCATTTCAACTCTTTTACCTTTGCAATTTGGTGGTTTGTTTTCTATTTACTACTATTTACATTCTTTCTTCTTAGAGTGATTACTCTGCCCTTGACTTTTCATTTCAGGTATATACTTGAAAGTGTAACAATTAACATTTGTTAATCGAATGACCTTCCATGAGTGTACATTTCTTTAAGTGTTGTGATGAGCTGGTTCCATATGTTCAATGTGATTTTATTAGCTATGCTCTATAGAGAAGATGTGGAAAATTTCATGGAATTTGGCTTACACTTGCTAATTTGAATTGGTAAGACTGTTTTGACAAATCCTACTTTGTACATAGTTGCAATCTTTGTGCTTTTAAAAACTATGTTTCAATTAGACATTCCATCAAACAATCTACGTTCTTGTCTATGCTTTCATATTGATAAGGTGTATATACTTATATAATTGCACATACAATATCTGACAAGAATTCTTCATGGACGTCCATGTTTGGTTCCAAAACCCCCCATTTCACAAGCCAAGTACTAGAGAGTAAAGGCAACATTTAACTGTAGGATTTGAGAAATAAAAATCCACAGAACCCAAAGAAACCTGCATGCAAGAAACCTGTCACAGAGAAAGAGAGAGAACGAATACAAGGGTTTTGGCTCTGACAAAGTGAAAAGATGTATTATCAGAGAAAAATGAATCAAGAAGATGAATAATACAAGAGAACAATCCTTATAAAGGAGATCAACACCAAAAGGAAAACCTAACCCTAAGGTGTGTGCATTTAATAATTAAATATTAATTATTAAATGACTAATATGTGTATAAAGGGAAATCTTAAGAGGAGAGTAAAGTTAATTAATTACTTTACTCTAACACCCCCCCTTAAGATGAGCTACAATGCAGCTACAAACAATGCAGAAGAAAGCAAAGGAAATACAATGCAAAAGAGGGTCCCAGCAACAAGGCCTGATCAGGTACCTGAATACAAGAAAATCTCTATAAAGCGGAGTTAAGGAGAAAACCCAGTGGTAAAAAACTCCTCTCCAAAAAGAGATACAGAAACATGCTGAAAAAAACATGAAGGAAGGAAGGCCTCAGTGAGACCCCCCAAGGACAACTTCCTTCACCCCAAGCATAGAGCATAACTGAAGATAGCGCGGAGATGCCAAAGGTTTAGTGAAGATGTCTGCAACCTGCTCGTTTGTAGGAATATACTCCAAGATGAGAGAACCATCCTGAATCAACTGTCTGATGAAGTGCATGTGGATTTCAATGTGCTTTGTCTGCTAATGCTCCACTAGGTTGCGAGAAATATGAATGGCACTTTGATTGTCACACCAAAGAGGAGTGGGACAATCTGGAGGAAACCCAAACTCTGTCATCGACTGCCGAAGCCATAAAACCTCCTGACTGGCTAACACTACTGCACGGTACTCAGCCTCTGTAGATGATAATGCAATAGCAGACTGCTTCTTGCAAGACCATGTAATAGGACTAGAACCAAGGCAAAAAATGAAGCCAGAAGTAGACTTTCAATCATTGACATCACTAGCCCAATCGGAGTCAGTGAAGCCAATGATGTGAGGGGATCTTGAAGTGTAGTGAATGCCATAATGTGTGGTGCCCCGAATGTACCTCAAAATACGTTTGGCTGCTTGCCAATGGCTCTCATGAGGATCATGGGAGAATCGAGAGACAAGGCCAAATGCAAAGGAAAGATCAGGATGAGAATGTGTCAGGTACAACAAACTGCCAACCAACTGCCTGTATAAAGTGGGGTCTACTGAAGGAGTAGAGCAAGTGGAAGACAAAACAACACCTAACTGAAATGGAGTGGGGGCAGACTTGCAATCAAGCATGCCAAATCATTGAAGCATATCAAGAGCATACTTCTCCTAAAATATGGAAATCCCATCCGAAGACTGAATAACCTGTAGACCCAGAAAGAAGTGCAAGAGACCAAGATCTGTCATCTCAAACTGCTCCATCAAAGCTCTCTAAACACTCTGAATCATGGAGGATGAGCTACCTGTAAGAATGAGATCATCTACATATAGCACAAGAATCAAAAGATCACCATCTTGATGCTGAATATACACAGTGTGATTGGAATGACAGTGGGTGAAGTGAGAGGAAAGCAGGAAAGAGTCCATCTTCTCATACCAAGCCCTAGGGGCTTGTTTGAGACCATACAATGAATGACGAAGTCTGCAAACCAAAGAAGTGTCCTGCACAAATCCCTGAGGCTGCTCCATATAGATCTCCTCATGTAGGTCTCCATGCAAGAAGGCACTCTTTACATCCATCTGAAACACTGTCCATCCCTGTAAAGCTGCAAGTGAAAGTACTAGGTGGATAGAATTCATCTTGGTGATAGGAGCAAAGGTCTCAGAGTAGTCAATACCCTCGACCTGAAAAAACCCCTTCACAACAAGACGGGCCTTATACTTATCAATAGAACCATCTGCAGCATACTTGATATGATACACCCACTTGCACCGAACCAACTTTCTTCCCTTAGGAAGAGGACAAAGATCCCAAGTATGATTCTTCATCAAAGAAGAATACTCCTCATCCATGGCCCTATCCCACTCAAGGTGTCCTGTCGCCTCTGAAAACTTTTGAGGATCATCTGAAAGGGCATGACTCAAAAGACTAGAACTAGATGTCTGAGCATGAGTGCGACGAGTATCTGAAGGATCACCCGCCAAAGAACTAGCTGCATCAACAGTATCATGGGCCCACTTCGACAAAGATGGAGCAACTAGTGGTGGTGGAGATGGTGGATCATCATCTACATCATCCTCAAGAGATAAGTAATCCTCAAGAGATGAAGAGGAAGGAGTAGACAATGAGGGAGAAGTTGGTGATGGAGAATCCATCTGAGGATAGCACTCATCAAACTAAACATCCCGCCGAAACAAGACCTCTCTAGAATCAGGATCAAACAACCTGTATGCCTTAACATCCTCACAGTAGCCAACAAATATGAGTGGTCGGCTCTTCCTCTCCATGGCGTTCCACTGAGCATCAGGAATAAATGCCCAAGCCTCACTACCAAAAACTTGGAATGAAGAAACATCAGGCTTGACATGGGTCCAAGCCTCCTTAGGAGTCATATGTCGCAATGCCTTATGAGGCATCCGATTCTGAATATAATTGGCACAATTGATTGCCTTAGCCCAAAATGAAGAACTCATAGCTCGAGACTGTATCATACAATTTGCCATCTCCCGTAAGTTTCTGTTCTTTCTTTCAGCAACACCATTCTGCTGAGGGGTGTAAGGAACCGTAAACTGATGCTATAAACCATGCTCAGTGCAAAAATCTCTGAAAGCTTGATTTACATACTCCCCCCCATTATCTGTGCGTATCCGCTTGATAGAAAGTCCAGATTGCTTCTCCAGAAATGTCTTAAAAATTCTGAATGAGTCAAAGGCATCAGACTTGTACTTAAGAAAGTACACCCATGTACATCTAGAGAAGTCATCAATAAAAGTGAGTACATAACAGGCCCCTGAAAAGGAAGGAGTTGGAAAGGACATAAGATCACTGTGTACCAACTCTAGGGCTACCCTAGCACGAGAGGCTCGACCCTTAGGAAAAGGATCTCGATGATGTTTGCCAAGGACACAACCACGACATACACCATCCATATAAGAAATCTATGGAAGCCCAATCACAAGTGCCTGTGTACTCATCTGCTGTAGATATCTATAATTGACATGGCCAAAACGCTCATGCCAAAGCCTACTCACTGAATCTGCATGTGCTATAAGAGAGGAACCAACAGTGTCTGAACTCTCAAAGCCATCAAAACTATATAAGTGAGATGTAGAATCCACACTCCCAGTAGCCACAACCAAGTCAGGATCATGAAGATCTCGAATAACCACATCATGAGGTGAGAACTCAACTGTCTTACCAGAGCCAAAGTGGCAAATCTGATAAACAGATAGAAGGTTTGTCAAAATGTCAGGAACCAAAAGCACATCCTGAAGACAACCACCATCCAATGAAACAGTACCAGAACCCTGAACGGAAAGTTGTGTTGAGTCACCAACTGCAATATGTCTAGTGCCAGTAGGGGCAAGATCAGTGACCAAATCCTCTGTGTGTGTCATATGGTGAGAGGCACCAGAATCTAGAATCCAAGTGGATGCGGAGGACAATGCTCATGCAGAAAGAGCATGACCTTTCCCTGTGGGCTGTGAAGGAGGCTGTGATGCACTGATATTATGCTGCTGCATGGCTTCCTCCAAAGCCTCTAAACGTTTCCAACACCTGAAAATGGGATGTCCTTCCTTGCCACAAAAACTGCAAGGATCACCTAATTTCTTCTTAGTCTTGGAGGAAGACTCACCAGACTTTGAAGATTTGCCCTGTTTAGAATTGGACTGTGGTTTTGAATCAAACTTAGGTGGTGGCTTGGAGGGATTCTCACTAGCCTTTGAATCTTTCTTAGACTTTAGTTTCTGCTTCTGTTTTCCTTTGGAGGACTGGGCTACCAATGCTTGGTTTTGTGAACCTGAAAGTGAATCCAACTACTTAAGCTTAGCTTGCTCACGAGTCAAATGATCACAAAAGACCTCAAAAGAAGGTATGACATGTCGAGCACCCA
This sequence comes from Cryptomeria japonica, assembly GCF_030272615.1. Lineage (NCBI taxonomy): Eukaryota > Viridiplantae > Streptophyta > Pinopsida > Cupressales > Cupressaceae > Cryptomeria > Cryptomeria japonica. Next base: position 705,581,454 of record NC_081405.1, on the reverse strand, counting down.
AGGCATCCATGGTGGAATAGAAGGTCGAAGAGAAGATCTGAAATGGACCCCGAAGCTTGGAGAGGATCAGGAAAATGCACTCTGTATCAGTCTTAGTCTTACCACAACCCTACAAGATAGATCTTTGCTGTTTGAACTTCATCAGAAAGTCCTCAATAGAAGGAAATGAATCAGGTACCAAGGAAGTTAACTCTGCCTCAAGCTGTAAAGCTCTAAACTCGTTGACAATACCAAAAAGTCCTTCAAACTTGTAACGGGTTGAGAAAAAATTTTGAGCACTTGAAGAATTTACTAATGAAATAGACTATATATCTGGAAAGAGCACAGAACCACCTTTCCGACGCCTATTCGCTTTCGAAAAACGGAGCAAAAACGAGCAAGTTATGCACCTCGGAGTGCAAAAAGGCTCTTCGGACTTTGACTGCAAAAAAATGAAATCAAACTAAAAAATTTTGAAAAAATTTCTACACCATGAGAACGGGCTTGGAGTCAGCTTTCCAACGCCTATTTATTTTTAAAAAACGGAGATCGGATGCCCAAGTTATGCCCGATTTTGTAAAACAGCTCCAAAAAGCCTAGATAGGCCCTTTCAGCCCTCAAGGGCTAAAAAAAAAAAAGCCCCTGGTCTTGTTGGGCGACCAGGAGCTAGCACTGGTGGCTGGCGACGCGGTGGCGGCGGCGGCGGAGTGGCGGCGCGCGAGCAGGGCGCGGGCAGGGCGCGGGCGGTGCGCGGGCTACGGGCTGCGCCGGCGTGTGGCGGGTGGTGCGGCGGTGGCTGCTGGTGGTTATCGCCAGTGGCGGTGGCCACCGCGCTGTACACCGGTGGCGTGGGCTCCAAACGGTGGCTCCCGTGTGGTTTAACACACTATGCATTTTTTAAAATTTTTTTTTTTAAAAAAAAATTTTCACCTCGTTCTGCGTGCCCTAGGGCCGTACGGCCTTGGGGCATAATTTTTTTTGCCTTCTGGAGCAACTATGTCCAAATCGGATGAATTTTATATGGAAATAGGGGTTTTTGGGCACTATGAGCTCAACGGTGAGGTCCGTTTGGGCTCAAAGTGCACCGAAAAAAATACCCCCTATTCCAAAATAAAATACAGAAGACAAACACAGATCCGATGCAACCAAAACCTGGATCTCAACATCTTTCAAAAGTCTGAACAAGCTGCAGTAGATCCAGCTTTGATACGATGTAGGATTTGAGAAATACAAATCCATAGAACCCAAAGAAACCTGCATGCAAGAAACCTGTCACAGAGAAAGAGAGAGAACGAATACAAGGGTTTTGGCTCTGACAAAGTGAAAAGATGTATTATCAGAGAAAAATGAATCAAGAAGATGAATAATACAAGAGATCAATCCTTATAAAGGAGATCAACACCAAAAGGAAAACCTAACCCTAAGGTGTGTGCATTTAATAATTAAATATTAATTATTAAATGACTAATATGTGCATAAAGGGAAATCTTAAGAGGAGAGTAAAGTTAATTAATTACTTTACTCTAACATTAACTTTCTTATTACAACTGAACATGGAGATGCTAACCAAAATTGAAAACAAACCAAAATTGGAAACACAATTTGAAATATTTCTTGATGATGCAAGATTGCCAATCGGCTCGAGATGTTCCTGCATCAGACACGCTAGGTAGGAAAATTTTGTGAGTAGAACTCACAAAATGGAGTGAAGTAGTTGGACTACTCTTTCAGGTTTTTGGCAACTTGTAATGAACTCCATCACTGATGTAGATAGAGATAGCTTCTTTAGTTGCCCGACACTTGCCGACCTCCTCCACCAAGTGTGTCCCTTTCTCCTCATCCTGCTCATGGACTCCTTTCCATCATAGAATGTCCTCCTTCACCAAAGACTCTCACCATTATTATCTACTTTTGTGGGTTTTTACCCACCACAAACTGACCACCTCCACCAAATTTCACCCATAGCATCCTCTACTGCTTCTACTTACAAACAAGCAACCTTTGGACACCAATATGCAATATCCTTCTATGCAACATCTACTTGCACTAACTCATCTCTTTTCATCTCTTTTTCACAAAACTCAAAAAAATCAACAATTACTTCTCCTCTTCATCACCATTGACCACAAATTCCTTAGGTACATTGACACTCCACACAAAAAATAAAGAAACCTCATTAGGTTCTTGATTAACTTCTGCAATTTTTACCTTTTGATCTTCATCTTTCACCTCAATCCTTAAGGTATTTTATTCTTCTCTACACTCTTTGCTTACACTCACCAACTAATGGTCTATCGTGACCATTTTCTCCTCTCTTTCCTCTTCACTTGTGTGGGCTACTATGACATCTTTCTTCTTCTACTTGCAACTATTCTTCTTCAATGGGCTTCTCTATATCCCATAACTCTCTTCCCAATATCATTCCATAAATGAAATCAACATAAGCCTCCTCATGACCCACCTCATCCTCTTCTTTGGACTCATTATCTTTGCTGCAATCTTCCAATCTATAATTTGCAAAACATGGTGGCTTCATGCTCTCAACCAATCAGGACTTCACACACCTACATCAATCTGAGCTCTCCACAATTGCTTCACTCTCAAGTGTGAACTTCCTCATAGTCGACAATCTGTTCACACAACTCTCTTCACCTACAGGTCTTGCTATAGATTGCCTCACATTTTCATTGATCTATCCACACACTCTAAACTGCTCGCTTTGATACCATTTGATGCAAGAGAAAACAACTCATGCCTACAAACTCAAACTCAAACTCACAAATAAAAAAAAAATGCAGAGATCAAACAACATTAGCCTTCATATATTTATATAACTGCAACAACCAATATCATTCCCATTGAATTTGATAACAAAACTAGTGTTTCATTACAAGGGCCTTCAATGGCCTTTCTCTACACACTCTATTTACCTCTACATGCAACTCCACAAAATGCTCCCTTAGGCTTTCTTTCTATGCTATTCTCTACCCACAACCACACATTCTAATTACCCCTTTGCGAAGACTTGCCCTTCATTATCGTTAATCAATGCCTAGACTACTCCCTACATCAATGGTTTTTTATTAGGATAAACAGGTTTTGAGGGGACCCAAAACCCCTTACAACTGGTTTTGAAGGGACCCAAAACCCTTGGATTTTACCAGGATCCAAAACCCAAAACATACAGTTGAAAAAGATACATCAAAGATAATTAGCAGCCTAAAACCAGCCTAGCAGCAAAGTGATATCAATGAAACCTAGCTAGAAAGGTAGAAAGCCAAATCCTTTCACAAGCACAAGGGTTTTATCATGCCTCCCTTAACCTTCAACAAATACCAAGGGTTTTTTTCAGGAACCCATAACCTGATTAATGGGTTTTACAAGGCTCCCACAACCTGATAATAGAAGCTCTCCTGGCCACAATAGACCACACAACCAATACCTAACCAAAAAAATACAATGGCCAAACTGGGCCCTTGAAAACTGCTAGCAACCAGCCAGTACCATTAAAAAACTAAAAACATAGGGGTTTTTCAAGCTCCCTCAACCTTGAAAGTGGGTTTTACAGGCCCCACAATCTTCAACAACAAACATAGGGGTTTTCTAGGATCCCTCAACCTTTAGATTGGGTTTTCTCAAGCTCCCATAACCCGAATTATTTTTTTAACTAGCTCCCAAAACTAGTAGCATTTTGGGTTTTGAAAGGGCTCCCAGAACCCACAAGTTGAAACCAACAGATAAAAACTAGTTGAAAATTGGCTACAAAACTAGCAAAGCACTTTTCCACCTCCATAGGAAAAGGACCCACCTCAATAAGGTTTGAAGGGAAGCAAACCACCAGCTGAGCCTTCCAAGAACCGTTCAACCCCACAAGAGCCAGTGACAAAAGATCTAAGCCACTCCCGAAGACTGGAAAAATGGGTTTTAAAAAGGCTCCCAGCACCTTCCAAAGAAATAGAGGCCCACATAATCCATGCACCAAATAAACAGACACAACCATATTATTCACCTCCATAGGATAAAAGTGGTGAGGACTAGTCAATCTGGTGATGATAGTAGAGCAATAATCAGCCTCCAAAAATAAGGCAACAAGCACCCTTAGAAAACTCTAGCTAGCAATGACCATCCAGCCAAACCTTCCCTCCACATAGACACATTTATCCTCAATAGAAAAAGCAAGGAGGTAAAAAAGAGGGTCAGAAAGCCATTCCCAGACTAGAACCAACTGCATTCTCTCCATAATGAACAAATAAATAACCTGAGATAGTGCAGGGAGAGACATAATATCACCTGGACCCCACAAGATAAGAATGGAACCAGAGGCGCATGGGGACCACAAAGAAAATAATGGCCAAACCCCCATATTAGCTAATAGAGATCCACAGGAAACAGGCCCAAGAAAATACTCTTCCAAGAAACAATAGGGCCACCACAGACCCAGGTCATGACATCCATCAAAGCAAAGGCAGAAACAGGGAACAAGGCCATCACAATGCCCCTTAGAGCATGACAAAGCCAAACAAACCCCTCTCACAAAGAGAAGAGGCTTCTATAACCAACAAACTGGGAAAAAGATCTTCAAAATCTCCACAACCTAGATAACAAAGGTCTCCTCGAGCAAGAGGCTACCACTAAAAATAAATCTCACCACTGCATAGAAGCATCATGCAACATCAACACCTGGATCAACATTCTCCCCTGTATCCGCCTCTCCCTACAAAGCACTCCTCACATAATGAAGAGAACATGAAAGCCCACGATCCGGGAAAAAAACCAAATAAATCTAAATAGAGTGGACCACATACAACTCCACACAAACACACCCATCGTTGATCCCCAGAACTGGGTAAAAACAAACAACATCTTTAATCAGGATCTCCTCCATCCTGGCTTCAACAACCCCCTGCAAAGCCCATGACCCAACATGCATAACAGAACACTAAGCAAAGGACAAGGGGAAAGTCCCTCTCCCACATCATCAACATCTCCATCTTCATCCCCCTCACCAAAGTCTTTGTCTTCTGAAACTCTAGTTCGCCTGCTTCCTTCTCTTGTGTGCTCCCTCATTTCAAATCCTCCTCCTGCACAAATGAGAATTCTTAGTTGATCAAAAAATTTATGGTTTGAACCAAGGATGTAAGAACTATAGGAAAGAAGCCCCACTATTTTTCCAAGGTTCTCCCAAAGGTAAAGCATGCTCCATTATTAACACGATAGTGACAAACCCATGGGTTTTGAACCTAGGTTGTAGGCACTACATGAAAGAAGCCCCACTCTCCCTACATGTGATGGTTACTACCTCCTTAAATTGTAGATTACAATCGGTATTTTTCTATGTCCATTCACATTCTGGACCGACATCTATTCATTCCCAATGCATGTCATCCTCTCTTGCTTACATGGATATCACCTTTGCTAGTGAACATTTCGAAAGATTAATCAACTTCTTGTTGAAAGAATGTGCCTTTCAACTCTTTTACCTTTTCAATTTGGTTGTTTTCTTTCTATTTCCTATGATTTACATGTTGGAATTGGAGTCACTCTGAGAGTGGGGGGTGAATCAGAGTGGAGTGGATTTTAAAAAACAATCAATCTTGAGACAATGTTTATACTTTTAAATCAGTATATGAGAGAAGTAAATTTAAGCATGTGAGAACAACAAGACTTATCCAAATATAAAGGGCATCTGAAAGCATGTAATAAAATTGTTCAACCAAAATTTACTGAACAACATTTTTTATGCTTTATTGACATACCATGACTATTGCACATTTAACATCATTAATCAAACTGATCTAGAACAAATAGAATGCTGAAAGTAATGAGAATAATTCAAAGGTAAATTTAAACATAAGTATCAGAGCTTGACATTCTGCAAATACATGAAGGATAACAAAGAGCAACAAGAGATTATGCATAACACCAAGATTTCCTGAGTGGAAAAACCCTCATCACGTATAAAAAACCACTTGAACCTGTATTCTTTATTCAATCTCAAATCATCAACACTTACAAAGGTGGAGTACAACTCAACACCTCAAATCAAATTCCTTCAAAATCATCAAAGTCAAGAAATGCACTCAATAATAGTCTTACAACTGCATTGTAAGTGTAGTCCTAACATCACAGTTGAATACTTTCACAATATGATTTTCAATAATCTCAACTTATTGTAACTGAATCAATAATGTGATATAGCGTCTTTAATCAAAACAGTGTTCTCTATTATCAGAACCAGAGTGTTCAAAACACATTGCACTATTTCCATACACCTTCATTTCACAGCCCAACTATGACTTTTTATTACAAAGAGTGTGTATTCAGTTATGTTGTGAAAAGTCCCCTTTTTTTCTCAAAAAGAAAAATTGCTCAGACAAAAATCCGAGTATATACATGATGCTCGAGTTAGGGTTTGAGAAAGATAGTTACTTATGAGAGAAAACCACTTTTTCTTTTCTTAACTGCACATGAAAAATCATTCCTTTTTCAATGCAAGAACAAAGTAAAATAAATATGTTTGAAACAAAACTAAGGTAATCTTTTTCTCTTTTACCAAAAAATTTCCTTAACTAAAAATCAAAGCACTGTAAAGAAAGCACCTTTGATATCGTGGAACCAATAAAGAAACAAAGCTAGAAAGTGAAAAGATGTTACCTCTTCTCAAGGTGGAAAAAATTGAAAAACAAATCCCTTAAAATCTGCAAACTCACCCAATACTAGCATTCAAACCATCTTAGTTTGTAGGACAGTATAGTAAAAACCCACAATCACGCATGAGCTAAACAACCCATAATAGCTCTGTAACTAATTTCTCATGGTGGCAGAGTGGGGAAGCTTGCAATGAAAAACAAAAATGTCATTTACTTGCCTTAACCTTTTTTTTTTCTTTCCATGAAAAAGAAATCATTTTGAAATCCGCCCAAAGACAAACATTGCAATTTACGATTGATGTGTCTACACATCAAGTAAACCCATCATACTCATATCCATGTGAGTTCATAATGCAGTCCATGTCAATGATAACGACTATGGTCAACTGTCCCCTTTAACAATCAATTCAAATCGTGTTAAGTAAACTGCAATACATAATATGTGGAGTGGAGCACCCACTACACATAAAAAATGCCATAGTTAATAATCCCATTTCAAAAGTTCATTTTGACTAGACTAGTCAACCAAGATAAAGAACTCAGGCAAATCGAATGCATATGCCAAGGTAACCTTGCACAAGGATTCACATAATATCATCACATGAGATCAACCACCTACGAACACATATTCCATCTAAGCGCACATGAAAGTCAAGACACCAAAGCACAATATATCAAAGCTGAAAGCAAGGCATCATTGAATCAATATGCTACATGAAAATCATCGGAGCTACTGTCATCAAGGACAACATCACAAGGGAAAACCAAAAAACTCCCCCTTTGTCCTTGATGGCAAAACCAATGCCAATAATCAATAACCATCTATAATGCAAGCCATTTGTAATACCAATGCTATAAACCAACTGTAATGCAAACCATCTTCAATGCCAATAATCAATAACCATCTGTAATGCAAACCATCTATAATATCAATGCTTTAAACGAACTGTAATGCAAACCATCTATAATACCTATGCCAATTTGTAATACCAATGCCAATCTGTAATAACAATGCCAACAATTGATTCTCCTCCTTTTTTTTACAAGGACAAAGGGTGAATCTGAAAGAGATAGAGGAGAACAATAAGAACAACTACAAGAAACATCATGGAGAAATTGAAGCAGCAAGAGGTTGCAAGTGGAGAGCAAATCTCCCCCTAAACCAATGAACACATCAAGCAAGGAGAGATTGAGAGACAACTCCCAATCTAGATCTTCATTGCTCAAACACCTCTTTTGCTAAGGGTTTAGTAAAAATATCAGCTACTTGAGCTTGAGTAGGCACATGCTGAACATGAACTTCATTAGCCAAGACTTTTTCTAGTAGGAAATTAAATTTAATAGCAATATGTTTGGTCCTAGAGTGCATCACAAGATTTTTGGACAGATTGATGGCACTTGTATTGTCACAAAAAATAGAGGCTGGTTTAGATACTTGGACACCCATGTTAGATAACTGTTGTGCCATCCACAAAAGCTAAGTGCAACAAGAGGTGGCTGCAATATATTCAGCCTCAGTTGTTGATAAAGAAACCAAATCTTATTTTTTTTGTGCCAAGCAACAAGACAATCACCAAGGTAAAATGCAGCACCACTAGTGCTTCTATCATCTAAACATCTAGCTCAATCAACATCTGTAAAACCCTTTAATGTAAGGTCAGCATTGCAAGGATACCATAACTCAAAGTCAAGTGTACCTTGTATATACTTAAAAATTCATTTAACTGCATTTAGATGTGATTGTTTGGGGGTAGATTGAAATCTTGACACCATGCAAACAACTTGCATTAAATCTAGTCTACAAGTCCTTTTTCAGCCTGTAGACAAAATCAGGGTTATCTTTTGACACAAAACCTTCGAGTTGTTCCATATAAACCTCTTCATCTAAGTAGCCATTCAAGAAAGCAGTTTTAACATCCATTTGATAAACTAAAAATTTTAAAACATGAATAAGCCAAGAAGATTCTGATTGACTCAATACGAGCAATAGGAGCATAAGTTCCTCCAAAATCTATACCTTCTTGTTGTGCATACCCTTTGCACACAAAGCATGCTTTAGTTCGAACCACTTTGCCACTTTTTTCTAACTTGTTTTGAAATATCCATTTGCTGCCAATTACATTTTTTTTATCAGGTCTTGGGACTAACTCCCAAGTCTTATTTTTCTCAATCTGGCTGATTTCTTCCTACATGGCTTTCAACCAACAATCATCAGTTAAAGCATCATTAACATTTTTAGGTTCAAAAACATTTACTAAAAAAAAATGTTCAGCAATTTTAGCTTTCTTATCAAGTTTGTCTCTTCTTCTTGTTAAAATTCTTGCATCTCTATCCCCAATAATCAAAGTTTGAGGATGTCTCTTGGTAATAATTGGTGCAGGAGCACCTAGGAAGACAAGGTGGAGCAGGGTCACTGATAGGCCTTATGGAGGATTTGATGAAAAATGAAGACAAAAAAGACCTATAAGGTCTTTAAATGATGTAACATGGCCATGTGAGCCATAAAATGTAGTGAAATGCAATGTAATGGTCAAAAAGTGTAAAATTGCCATTTTGAGCAATTAGGTCTGGAAAAGGCTAAAATTGGGTTTTTGGGGTAGAAGTGTGTTTAGGTGGATAAAATATGTTCATAAGGTCATCTAATGACCATTTTAATGTTTTAGAAGGTTCAGATATAGGTTTGGCAAGTTGACATACATAGTTGTCAAACTTGACAACTTTGGAGCAACTTTTTGTTGTCAAAAAGTTGTCAAGAATGCAAAAAGTTGACATAAGTTAGTTATAAGTTGGTTTTAGGCTAGATTTTGGCCTAGAAGGCCTTGAGGGTTATAAATGGATGAAATTGAATCATTTTGTGGTGGTTGGTAAAGGTTTTTTAATCAGGTTTGGAGTTTTGAAGCAATAAAAATCTAATTTTCATGTGTATTTTCCAGGTTTCCACGTAGAACAGTCTGATTTTCCATTGTTTTGAGTGGTTTTATGAATTAGTTTTCATTCCTTCATGATTGGAGATGTTTCTATAATGAAATAAATTTATTTTGGCTTTGGTTTGAAGTGATTTGGTTTTGTTTTGGTGAAGATGTCTAATTTCTTGTGAAAACAGTCATATCCCTCCCCTAGGGTTAATAGTGAGCATGAAAACATTTTATATTTTATTTCCAAATTGATCTAACCCCAAAAATGGGTATGATGGTGTATTATATTTTATATTTTCATAGTGTTTGGTTTCAGGAGGCCATGCACAAGATGGCATGTGCATTGTGGGAGTAAAGGTCTTAAATTTTAGAAGCTAACTGTTGCAGAAAATACAGTCCTAATATGGGGGCCATATCTCACATTTCCACTCTTGGATTTTTTTGAGTTTTGGATATGTTTTGTATAACCAAGTTACAAAGAATTTCACTGGAGAGATCGAATAAATTTGTTCATTTGCAAAAGTTATGGGTGACTGTGTAAGGGTCTATCAATATGGCAGCAAGGTGGTTGTTTTGCAATGATTTTTCTTTATCAATGCATCGAAGCAGTTTGTAAAGTCTCAAAGGTCGTGTTTCTCTTGATTGAGTATTATGACACCATTTGTGTCAACTTGATCATCAAATAGTCTTGTATTGTTAAGTTTGAGTTGGGTCCTTTGAACCTCTGCATCAATAATCCTAGAGGGTGTATTTAGAGGAGTTACTACTTTAGGAATTGATGCATTCTCATGCCGAAAGTTATCTACACCAATAGATTCAGGAGATTTGTAAAGTGCTATTGTATGTTCCTCTTCAACATCCTACACATGATTATCATCTAGAAACACCTTCTCATCAAATGTAATATTTATAGTTTCAACAATCTTATGCAATCTTAAATTAAAGCATTTATATATTTTACTATGTGTAAAGTAACCTAAAAAGATACCCTCATCTGATTTAGATTGAAAACTGCCCAGATTTTCATTATCTTTTTTAATAAAACATTTGCAACCAAAAATTTCAAAGTACTTAATAGTTACAGAATGACCATACCATAATTCATAAGGACTAAAATTAGACTTCACTTTGATCTGCACTCTATTTAGGATGCCTACCATTGTATGTGTAGACGTATCAAAATGACCATATTCCTAAATGAATATTTTATGTTCATTTCTCTATTTAATTAAATCCAATTTAATTAAATTATCCACATTCCTCTATTTAATTAAATAAGTTACTCAATTTATTTAAATTAAATTCACTATACCCATTTAATGAATAAATCATTTTATTCAATTAAATCCCCCTATCCACTTTTAATTAAATTCAAATTTAATTAAATAGTTATCCTAAATTGAATAAATCTAATTTATTTAATTTCTCCAAATTGCAACCAAATTGAATAAAATCATTTAATTCAATTAAATCCTATTATCCCCCCATCCACTTGCAAAATCCCAAACCCCTTCCTAATCCCTTCTAGAATCTTCTAAACACTTCTAATTAACCTAACCCTCCTCTAAATTTTGTCACATCCCTAAGCAAAGGGAAGTCACTTCTCAAAAACCTTAAAGTCTTTGATAACCATTGAAGGTTTTCAACCTTCAACCACTAAAAACCTTAAAGTCTTTGAAAACCATTAAAGGCTTCCAATCTTCAACCACTTAATCCCCAAAGTCTCCAATAACCATTAATGGTTAATTCAAACCTTCCCACATGGTTAAAACATTTGTTTTGACTCAACCTCTATCCAACCCAAGGGTCTCATCAGGCCATTAATGCTTTGACCATGATTATCTCTTAATCATTTGCACAAAGGTTTATCCTTGGATTAACTCTTAATCCAGTGGGTAAGCCTAACTTAGACTTGACCCTTAGCCTTTAGATAACCATGAGGTCTTCTCAGGCTTTTAATGCCTCCAACCTCTTTTCTCAACCCAATCCTATGTTGACACTTGTCACCATTTTATTGGTGCCAATTGTGCATATGGATCTCCAACTTTCAAACCCAGCCCTTGATTAAACCATTCAATCTTGACCATCTATTGCCCTGTTTGTGCTATAAATAGAGCCCTCATTCCTCCATTCTTAACAATCCTCTTTCAAATTTGAAGCATTATACTTATGCTCAAATACTCTCAAGCTTTTTCATCATCTTTATGCTCTTCATTTAGCCTCTTTTAGATCAAATGTGCATGTTTAGATTACTTTCTTTATCATTTAGCTCGATCATAGACTAAATATAGTATGCTAGGATAGTATTCATACTAACCTTGTCATCTTATCATTTAGTTTATTGCATTTCTAGCATCATACATAGCTTACAACACATCTCATACTAAAATCAATCAAAAGCATCTCTCGTTCTCATATTTGTCATCCTTAAACCATTTTGCTTAGTGATCTGAGAGCAAAAACGTTGGTTTGAGGGACATTGTGAGATAGAGAACCATGGGACCCTCCTTGGGAAGCTAAGTAACACTACGTTACTCCATAGCTTGCATCAAGAAGTCCTGTGTGTGTGTGTGGACTAGTATTTTGAAATATTTTCACATATTAAGTTTTATCAGCCCACTTTTCCCGCATACATTTCTGGTGCCCACCGTGGGGCCCGACCCCAAATAACAAATCAGTTTTTCAAATTGATCACTTTTGTAGGTCCGCGGGAAACAGGAATCAGCGCGTCGAAAACATACATTAGCGCATCCGCCTAATAGTCTAGCGCTTCTAGCCTACTGTTTAGCACATGGGCTCTCTGTTTTAGCGTGTGAAGACCTTTTCTTAGCGCATGATTTTGTTTAACAATTTTTCCTATAGGTCTCGACGCGGGCATAACACAGAGTAGCGCATCGACCTAACAGATTAGCGCATCCGATCCCCATTTTAGCGCCTGTAATACATAATCCAGCGCTTAAAACCCAAACATTAGCGCATCAGATTTAAAATTTTCCTGCAGAACTGACCGCGAAAAACAAACAAACACAGAGTAGTGCTTCCAACACCTAGAGCAGTGCACCCAGGGAACAGAGTAGCGTGTTTATCATAAAGTTTAGCGCATTGAACGTATATTGTAGCGCGTACAGTTTGTTCTGTAGCGCATCACAGACAAAAAATATATATATATTATTGTAACCGAATTAAAGTTTTAGACTTGTAGAAGTCCTCCAAATCACCTGACATTTTATCTTTTTGTTTGTTTGCAGGATTCTAACGGTTTCTTGCAGGTAGAGCGAGGAATTTTATTTTTACAAAAACAAAAACAAAAAAAAAAAAAAAAACGATTTCTTTTGTTGACCTCCAAAATGGAAGATTTGCTTTGTTGACCATTTCCATTTTTCTAGATCAGAAAATCTTTCTTTTAAGATTAAAAAGAACATCATGTTTTTGTGGAGCAACATCTCTACATAGGTTAGCAAATCACTGAATTGGAGGTTTAAAAGAAATTTTTGTTTGCTTTGTCTCGAAAGTGGTAGGAATATGCTCTCCCCTTAACTGGGTGATCAAAAATCCAGACCACTCTTCCTACTTTCAGTTATTTCAAAGCATTTACATCCTTTAGCAGGCCTGCCTTCCCAAGGAGTTACAATCAACTCTTAAAGTCGTTTATGGCCGGTGTGAAGGGAACGACCTAAGTGGGGAACGACTTTGACGCCAAGAATTCCAACCCACTATAATCAAATGTGGAAAGTGACAAAAGTCTTTTTCAACGGTTGCATGCAGTGATTAGTCTTCCCCCAGTATCCTCGAGATACGTAAAGCCTTTGTTCTAAAGGTTGGGAAGCCTCCTGAGGGAATTTATCATTGATGGCCAAACGGGAAGCCTGATTATGAACCATAGAATTAGAAGCTTTGAGCCGAGTCAATAACCAAATATTTGTAACATCATAGTGCAAGGGTGGGGAAGAATCCGCCCCCAAGATTACTCACCATATATCTCCCAAGATAACTATTCAATTGTGAAGCAATTCACTTTGGGTTAACTTCTGGCAAAAGGCAAAAAAATGGGCGCCCTCTAGGGGGTGACACGGCTGTTTGAGCTGACAGAGTATCGAGACTAGTGGGCTATGATGTTATTTATGACCCTTGAATAAAGAGTCTTTCTGAAGTGTCTTACTTGTATCCAAACCTATTAAAACATTGGGGATTTGAACACATCCTCGCAAGAATATACACTTTCTGTTAGATTCAGCAAAATGATTGTACTTTGTGTGCCGTGCTTACATTTGTTATTTCAGAAAATCATCCATCACACTTGAAAATTTCTCAACAAAATTGAAAATCCACAAAACAATTTCCTAAGCGGAAAAATCAGGGCAGTCTAGTGCATAAGAGCAACATCTTAGCACGTGGAACACTTCTATTAGCACATCCAAACATCAAATTAGCACGTGCAGTTAAAACAGTAGAAACAAAATAGTTAGCACGTGGCAGGCCCAGTATAGCGTGTAGATTTTACGAACAAATTCCACAACAATCATATTTTAGCGCGTGGCAGCAACATCTTAGCGCGTGGCATAGATAAATTAGCACATTCACTCAAACAGTTAGCGCTTGGCAGGCCCAGTATAGCGCATAGCTTTTCCAAACAACTTAATAGCAATTTTCAATAGCCTGAATTTTAGCATGTGAAAGAAACAGCTTAGCGCGTTGAAACCAAAATTTAGCACATAAGGCTGGATAGTTAGCGCTTGTAAGACCCAAGATAGCGCATAAACTTTTCAACTGTTAGACCATCATTTTCCAAAAAATCCAAATTTTAGCGTGTGTCTAGAGGCAAATTAGCGCGTGTGTTGAATATTTTAGCGCATCAAAGAAATTCAGTAGCGCATATAATCTTTGTTCTAGCGCGTGATCAAAAGCCGAAAACAAAGAGTTAAAACTGGAAAATTTTGAAAATTTCAAAAATATTTTAAAAGACTTTTTCATCAAAAATTCATCTTTTATCAAACCAGAGTGACAAAAACAAACCATTGAAAACTTTTTTCAAGCTAAATTTGTGTTAAACAAAGTTGTCCGAATCTGAAACAAATCGAACAATAGAGGATGTCTCTCCTATCATAATCCGAAAAATTTTCATCATCAGTGTCATCAAAATCCTTTACCATCTTACGGATTTCTATCTCAAAACACTTGTTTAAAATTCTCAAATCGTCAAATCTAGTTTCCAGATCGGGAAGCTTTTATCCATATCATTTGACACACTTTATCGTGAACGGGCAGCCTTCACTCTGATAAAGTAAGATTTGAAATTTCCAAAACAAGAATCAACTGAATCCAAACCAATCAAAGGAAATCATTGATCACTCTTGCATGACTAATCCCCTTATTCTGAGAAGAAAGAACCTCTATCGTAACATCACGTTGAAGAAACAACAACCTAGTTTTTCCAAATTCATTAAGCAAAATAAGTTTTTATACATCAATCGTCAACTCTTCAAATCTCATCGGGTATTCCTTCATCATGTCAAACGTTATATCCAAAACAAATCTAGCGAATTTGACAAGGAACCCTTGAAGACAAGAGCATACTATCAAAAGTCTGCTTTTAATCAAACTATCAACCGCGGCGGAAACATCAATCCAGCATTCTTGCCCGACGAGTGCATCACCTATAACACATCTCGACCAAAACCACCAACGCCCGCGCAACACATTGAGGAGGCTTTTGTACCTTTCATCACTGAAAGATTCTATTAAAATGTCTGTTACTCGCTCTCAACGAGACAAACAAAGCAAGGCACACGCAGAATCAAGTATGAATTGCAGATTATCAAATCCTTTTGAAGTTCTGCCTGTAGAAGAACCTGAAATTACTTAAGCCCTTCTTCGGGAATGTCAAGTAAATCCCTCCTTCCAAAAACTTGTCGAAAAGCTCATGGAAAATGACAAGGAAAAATATCTGTTGATGCTCACAAGCAAGGGCGTTAAACTTCCTAAAGATTTCGACCCAAATCTTTTTCAAACCGGATCTCGGCAATATACATCTCAAGAACAAAATCAAGAAGAAGAAACTCACATACCTGAACAACATAACTTTGAACAACACATTTCAGAACAACGCATACCAGAAATGCGTATACCTGAACTAGACACACCAGAGCAACATATACCATTTACCACTCCTTTTCAGCTGAGAACCAATACAAGGCAAGAACTTTTTCCTTGGCAAGATAATGCACCCTTGATTGCTCTTACTCAACAAATGCAAATGTTACAAAGGCAAATACAGGATATGCAACAAGGGACAACAGTGCGGTACTCTTTAAACAAAATCTGTCTTTATCCATTTGACAGAAGCTTGAACATGGTGCCTTTTCCTCCAAACTCAGACATTCCCAAATTTGATAAATATGATGGGAAAAGTGATCCCAGAGATCATGTCTGAGAATTTTGCACACTGAGCCTGAAATTTGCTCATGATGACACCTATTTGATGAGGTTATTCCCTAGAAGCTTGGGAGGGCAAACTATGGAATGGTTATCCAAAATTTCGCCGCCTGTTAGATCATTTGATGAATTGGTTAACAAATTCATTACCCACTATTCCTACAACATCCAACATGCCATAACCATGCTAGATGTTTGCAACACCAAACAAAAGAACAATGAAACATTCATGGCATTTCTTCAACGCTGGAGACGCATGGTCTCCAGATATCCTCGAGATATTCCTGAAAAGGAGAAAATGGAAATCATCATTGATAACTTGAATGGCGAAATGAGTTACAGACTAAAACTTCAATGCATACCATCTTTCGCTAAATTGATTGAAAATGGCATTCAAGTGGAGGAAGCATGTGTCAAAAAGGGAACACTCAAATTCTACAAGGAAGGAATAAATTCATCAAACTACAATAACCAAAACAACACCAACTTTGACAAATCTAGATTTTGGACTCGAAACAAAAACAAAGGCAACAACGAACCAACCAGTGCTTGCATTATCTAGAAATCCTCAGAACACGAAAAATGCTAAAAATGCTATTCCCAGTGCTAACACATATGCGCAAAACACTGATCAAGGACAATTCAACACAAACAACACCAACGATAATCAAGGCAAAAACATGAATCCAGGACCTAACAACAATCCACGCAACAACACGAACAATTTCCAAAAGTGTATCTTCACACCACTGGGACAATCACTAGAATCCGCATTCAAAGAACTTTTGGCAAACAAGGTTCTTTCTTTACCACCACTCAACAATTATGAACCCCCAATCAAACCACCTTGGTGGAATGATTCACACTATTGTGATTTCCATCGCAACAAGGGTCATAGAACAAACGAATGCATGAGATTGAAACATATAATACAAGACATGATTGATCGAGGTGACTTAACGGTCGATGGTCTCAAAACAAATGGTGATCATGGAGCCTTTAAAGATCCTCTCCCAAATTACAACAAAGATGGAGCATCTACTTCAGATGATACACGCGGAGCTCGTCTTAATCACATCTACAATAACACTATCAATCATATATCAGCTGAAGATCATCAAGTAAATGTCATCACCATCTGAGATCAGCGTGATCATGAATCTGTCAATGTAACAACCTGCACTCAGAAATACGTCTTGAAAGGACATACTGCACCTGCAACTACCACACATAAAATCCAATATGACTTGGTTAACCAACTACCCAAGACTCCGGCTCAGATATCTATCCTGGAATTATTAAAACTATCACCCAAGCACAAAGACATATTGGAGCAAGCATTATTGGAAACAAATGTACCTCAAAATCTAGATACAGATAGATTTCAAGCCATGGTCGCCCATATGACAGGACCTCATAACCTCACCTTCTCAGAGCATGACAAATACCTCATTGAGTCATCCGCATAATACCCCTCTCCATATTAAAGTCATTGTTTGCAAACACCAAGTCAAGAGAGTCCTAATAGATGGAGGAGCTGGCCTTAATATCTATACTTTAAAGCTTATCCATGCATTAGGCTTCTCAGAAGAATCTATTGATCCTTGCAAAAAGATTACCATAAAAGCATATGATGATGAAGAGCGGTCCTCTAAAGGCATAGTAATATTACCTATTCAAGTAGGCCCAGTACAAAAGGATACTATTTGTCAAGTCTTAGATATTGATCTAACCTACAATATTTTGTTGGGACGACCCTAGATACATGAAATGCAAGAAGTCCCTTCTACATATCACCAGTGTGTCAAGTTTCCTTATGATGGACAAGAAATCTCCATATCTGCTGATCATAATCCATTTCAACATTGCAATGCAATGGGGGCAGCCCAGGATAGTTTGGTTCCTCATAATAGAGAAAAGCAGCAATCTTCAACATCAGATCCATATACAGCAAAATCCAATTCCTTATGGGGAGACTTCAAGCAGAAAATGCAAATCAAAGACCAAGGCATGGGAGAATACTCTTTGGAGCCTTTATGTTTGGCAAAATTGCCAACCTCACCTAGATCGCATGGTTTGCCTACTACATCAACACAACTGGCTACTAAGCCCATCACTAAATTTGATGGTACCTTCATCCAATTGGGTACTCTAGCACATGAATCAGAAGACAAAGATATTCTTAGCTGGTTATACAAAGATGAAGAAGAAAATCATAGAGCAGCTGCTCTGGACATTGTTCTACCAACACACATGTATAGAAATGGCTACTTAATCATGAAGAAAATGGGATATGACGATAAAGGACCCATTGGCAAATGCAAAGAAGGAGTCACTGAACCTATAAATCTTCCTTCACAACCTAGCAGAAACAAAGCAGGATTGGGTTCTAAACTCATGTTCCTATTGAAGCGATCGCCTCACCTACCTATCAAACCTCAATGGAAAGTAAAGGCACCACACAAAGAAGAATCCTGGTAGGAAGCACTTTTTGAATCAGCAGAAACAATCCGCAAGGCACGGGAACGTCAAGATCAGAAGTTACATCAAGAAAAATTTCTAAGTCACAAAAGGGCCTTATCCGTAGTAGTAGCTCATATTCAAACACCAATATCTCAAGAACAAATTAGGACATCTTCAAATACCATTATTCCTCCCCGAAGAAGCACAGTCTATGAACAAATCCAGCAAGTAGAAGATGGATCTGATACAGAATCTACAAAAACCATCAAAATGGTATCTATCATCAAAGATTTGTTTTCACCGTACAACACACTTGTTTACAGCACAGATAGAATCTGGGATGATTCCTATGAGACAGATTCCAATAAATATGAATGGGGTACCTACTCCAATGCTACTACTGATATCCTGGGTGATATTGATTCTATGTCCCTTTCTCAGGAAGAACATAACGCAGAGGATAGACCTCTTGAATTTGGACCGCAACATATCTATGACACTCCGGAAAGTGAACAGAAACATTATGAACAAGTCTATGTGGAAGATGATACCATCGAGGACCTCGATGAAATCCTAAATTTCTTTAAACCAAAAACCCAGCACGATGAAAACTCTATCCTAACACTTACGGTAGCCAAACTTGATCCACCCAACGATTCCTTACCACTTGTCTTTCCTGACCTCATCGACTGGGATGAACTGGAAACAAATAATATACCTATTTTCCCAGACGATGCATCTATTGTCCATTACCTATGTACTGTAAATCTGGAAACAGGCTCTACCAGTGAACGAAATAATGAAATCTGTCAATCAGGGAGTGCCAAGTCTCTCAGTCGCAAAAATGCATCAAATAACGAATCTAATGCTGAAAACCAGTCAATGGCAGCTCTAGATCATAAAAAAGTAAAAATAAAGGACACATTGGAGGGTGAAAACCTTTTTAAAGCACCTAACGATGGGAGACTTGACACCCTTCCTGAGCACTTTCATGAGCGATCGCCCATATTGATTGAGCCTACTCAATCAATCAACATTGGTACCACAGAAGCAGCCAGAAATATACATCTTGCAGAATCTCTAACAGAGGCAGAAAGATTGGCATTCATCATCTTCTTTAAAGAACAACAAATCAACTTTGCTTGGTCATATGCTAATATGCCCGGAGTAGATCCACACTTAATCATGCATCACTTGTCCATCTCTACAGGAGTTAAGCCAGTCAAGCAAAAGCTACGAAAGATGAATCCACAGGTGGCACTCATGGTCAAAACTGAACTAAAAAAATTATTAGACGTCGGATTCATCCGACCCATTGACTATGCAGAGTGGATATCCAATATCATTCTAGTATCAAAACCGGATGGTAGTATCAGAATATGCACTGACTTCAGAGACGTCAACAAAGCTTGTCCCAAAGATGACTTTCCTCTGCCAAGTATCGACATAAATGTAGATCTCACAGTAGGCCATGCAATGCTCTCACTAATGGATGGTTTCTCAGGTTATAACCAAATCAAGATAGCTCCTGAAGATCAAGATAAAACAACATTCACCTGTCCTTGGGGGACGTACTATTGGAATGTCATGCCTTTTGGCTTAAAAAATGCAGGGGCCACTTATCAAAGAGCAATGACCACAATATTCCATAACATGATGCACACATTTATGGAAGACTATGTAGATGACTTACTAGCTAAGTCCTTCACCAGAGCAGAACATCTTGGTATCCTAACAAAAATCTTTGATCGATTGGAGAAATTCCAAGTCAAACTTAACCCTAAGAAGTGTGTCTTCGGGGTTACATCAGGCAAGTTACTAGGCTACATAGTCTCAGCTAAGGGTATTGAAGTTGATCCAACAAAGGTGCAAGCCATTATGGAAATGCCACCACCACGGAATATCAGTCAACTCAGATCTCTACAGGGACGACTCCAATCAATCCGGCGATTCATAGCTCAGCTAGCAGATAAAAGTCTACCATTTAACCATTTGCTACACAAAAATGTACCATTCAAATGGGAGGCTAAGTGTGCAGAATCTTTTTATCAAATCAAATAGTACCTGATGAATCCACCAGTTATAGTACCACTAGTCGTCGGAAAGCCACTTATTCTATATATCTCAACAACAGATATTTCACTGGGGGCATTATTGGCACAAGAAGATCAACAAGGAAAGGAACGCGCCATATACTACATCAGTAGAACATTGAATGGCTATGAGCTCAACTATACATTCATTGAAAAAGCTTTCCTAACAGTGGTATTTGCATCTCAGAAGTTCCGACATTACATGCTAGCACACACCATCAAGCTAGTTGCAAAAATTGATCCTCTCAAATATCTACTCAGCAAAGCCACTCTTACAGACCGATTGGCTAAATGGGTCATGATTCTTAGTGAATTCGACATCCAATACATAGAAAGACAAGCCATCAAAGGACAAGCAATTGCAGATCAGTTGGCCGAAGCACCGCTACCAGGCAAACAAACCATGGAGGTTGAGTTTCCAGACAGGGATGTACTCGCTCTTTCTACTAAACAATGGACCCTATACTTTGACGGATCCTACAATAACATGGTTCAGGTGCCGGCATTTTGTTCATCACTCCTGAAGGACACACTATGCCAAAATCATACAGACTCATGTTTCCATGCACAAATAATGTGGCTGAATATGAAGCACTGGTCATAGGCATCAAAATGGCCGTAGAATGGAAAATCACAGAGTTAAAAGTCTATGGCGACTCACAACTGGTCATTAATCAAATCAATAACTACTATCAAACAAAGGACGACAAGCTACTACCTTACAAATGAATGGTGGATGACTTCAAACAGTATTTTGTACACATCACCTTCGAACAAATACCAAGGTTGAACAACAAAGCAGCCGATGCAATGGCTACAATCGCTTCACTACTACAAATTCCTGAGCAACAGAGTCGTTATGAGTTCCTGGTAGAGCAACTGTTCTCCCCCGCCTATGACCACTCTGAATCCCATGTTATCTATGCCTTGATTGGTTCAGATTCTCCGCTATATGGACCAATATACGACTACCTCAAGCATAATATTTTACCCATTGACCAATCCCGTAATCAAAAACGTAACTTTATCCGACAAGCTGCCCATTACACCCTTACCGCTGATACTTTATATCATCGAGGTCTCGATGGTACTCTTCTTCGTTGTCTTTATCGTAATGATTCCGATTTCGCTTTACACGAGCTTCATGAAGGTATTTGTGGCACACATTCAAGCGGCACTACTCTTGCTAAAAAGCTTCTAAGGATGGGATACTACTGGCCTACAATGGAGAAAGATTCATATCACTTTGCCAAGAAATGTCCTAAATGCCAAATCCATGGTATTCTAATACATGCACCAGCACAGGAACTGCAGCCCTTTACAACATCATGGCCCTTTTGTTAGTGGGGACTGGACCTAGTTGGCAAGATTCATCCGTCCTCTTCAAATGGACACAAGTTCATTATAACAGCAACAAAATACTTTACCAAATGGATAGAAGCAGTTCCCATGACCACGGTGATCGGGAAACAAATTGCCTCTTTTATCCTCAATTATCTGATCTGCATATATAGTATTCCAAGTTCAATCATCACAGATAATGGACGGCCCTTCAAAAATCAAGATGTCCAAGAACTATGTGAAAAATTCAAAATCCAACATAGGTTCTCTACACCATATTACCCACAGGGAAATGGTCAAGCAGAAGCATCTAACAAGACAATACTGAAAATCCTCAAGAAAACAGTGAATGATGCAGGCAAAGATTGGCATGTACAACTCAATCTAGCACTTTGGGCATACAGGACCAGCATCCGCACACCTACAAGAGCCACACCATATTCATTGGTATATGGATCCGAGGCTATTTTACCCCTGGAGGTAGAGATCCCATCTCTCAGAGTCTCTTTGAAAGGCTTAATCCCAGATGAAGAGTATCGAGTTAACCGACTGCAAGAACTGGAACTATTAGATGAAAGACGCCAACATGCTTATACTCATCTCAAAGCATATCAGCAACGCATGTGCAGGAGCTACAACCATAAGGTCATTCCTCGCAACTTCAAGGTTGGTGATCTAGTCCTCAAAGAAAATCCAAGAAATCAGCAAGATCGAGAAAAGAAAGGGAAATTTGAACCTAAATGGTTGGGTCCCTATGTCATCATATCAGTCTATGGATCAGGTGCGTATCAGCTAACAAATTCTGAAGGAGATGTGCTCGATGATCCAACTAACAACATTCATCTGAAGAAGTACTATACTTAAGATAGCCTAGTGCACGGAAAAAGCCAAAAACAAACAAAAAAAATAAAAATAAAAAAAAAATAAAAAAAAAATCCAGAAAAAGCAAAAATACAAAGTACAATAAAAACAAATGGTGAAAACCTGGTAAATAGGCGCCCTTGTGAAAGACCGGTTCCTTTATCTATATCCATGCCATTTTATCCATCAAAACACTATCGGCCATCGCCCGACACTTAGCATATATCCATTCAGGACATACTTAGCGTAGTCACTATCCTGGGTTATCCACCTATATCTATTCTCTTATCGCATTCCACCATGGCTTGGAAATCAATGAACATAATCGTATCCAGAGGTACACTCAGCTAGGGGCATTAAATTTTTCAACCACTTGCACACATTCAAGACGTTCCAACTATTGCAAAACTCAGACACATGACATCCAACAAACACAACTACGCTTCATTACAACAACCAAGACAAAAACAATACACAGGAATCTCAAGGATGGATGATTTTCTGAAGTACTAAATGTTGCATTATCGCATAAAAGTCTTGATTATTTTGCATTTTGAACTTTTTAATTGTTGGAATCTCCTCCTTATCTCATAAAAAGCTTCAAAGCTAGAAATCATGAGGAACTTCCCATATTTTCTTAGTCTTTTGTCTGGGAGCCGATCACTTGTACTGTGTAAATATTTGACTCAAGACATGATACATTACATATCACTGAAGGCTTGATTCCATTTCACGCATATAAATGATCTACTCTTGTCTGTTTACGCAATACGCACTCAGGTCGTCCTGGTTCAATTATACCATTATGCTTGCATAAATTTTCAACATATCCAAAAATCAATAAATGCTCCATGATGATATTTACAAAGATAGCAAATAAATGGTTATATCGGATGGCAAATACAGAATGAGAGATGCTCCAAAGACAATTAGTTGCGTTTCATTTTACAATTAGTTGCATATCATTTTACAATTAGTTGCACATCATTTTACAAATAGTTACATATCATTCTTATATCATTCATTACATATCATTTTGCATCATTATTACATCATTTTTTACATCATATCATATTACAATTAGTCGCATATTAAATCATACATCTCATTTTCAAGATAAATCTCACAGCATATAAAAGCATACATCCTGCATCATACATTACATCATCTATATAAACATTACATCATCATATGAAAAGGAACTAGCACACATAAACATGCATCCATCTACACATCACATGATCAAAAATGGTGCCATCCATATATATATCTCAAAAATGATCCAAAATGTACAAAATATGTCAAAACTGTGTCCAGTACAAAGAGTACAATGCTAAAAAATACAACAGAGACCATGTCTCTCAAGTATGACTATCTCCTGACAGAGATGGTCTCACTCCAGCTGCACCGGCCCCTGGATCTCCAGGAGGGTCCTATCTCGCTCCAGATACACTCGCCCCTGGATCTCCAGGAGGGTCCTGTCTCACCGGCCCCGTCACACCTCGGCTCTCTGATCGTGTCCCAGCAGTTCGAGATCGACTCGATCTCGACTGTGCAAAGCTCTCCACTCATTGATCTCGAGCTACTGCAGCCTCATAATGCCGCCTGTAATACTCAACCTCCTGTACTCTCTGTGTCAGCTCTCTCAGGGTGTCTCTTAATGGACCACCCGCCGCTGCTCTCTGTACACTTGCCAAGGCCTCCTCCGCTCATCCTCGCCGCTCTATCTCAGTATCTCTCTCAGTGGTCAACTGAGAAATCTACCACTGATAGGTCAAAATCTACGCCTGTAGCTGCTGAACGGTAATCTGCAAGGTTCGGATCTGTGCATCCTCCACATGACCTGGCACTCGAACCCGCAGTGGTCCCTGTGCTAGAGGAACCCCTCCCACTCGCCCTGTCCTCGGTACTGGAGGTGGGAGTATATCTATCCTCCTCTGAGCTGGTCTCACCATCTCCTCCTCACCCCCCACTGCCGCCAAAGCCTCCATCACTCTCCCCTCTCTCCCGGCTCCGATAGCCAATCCTCCTCTCCCCCTCTCAATCCTCCCTTGCCGTACCGCTCTCTCCACACCTCTACCTCCCCGCCTCCCTCTAGCTCCTCTACCTCCTCCATCCTCTCCATCATCTCATCATCCCCCCCATCTCCCTCCTCCCCATCCGAATCAAACGCTGGCCTCATCTCCTCTGGATCTGAGATCCTCGCCACTGCCCGCGCAGCAAACAAATGGGTGAACTCCTCTGTCATCCCGGTGTCTTGAATCTCTGGGGCATACTCCCAGACCTGCCCAGCTATCCCCACAAACTCCTCCACGGCCACCGCACTGTCAATAGTCGGCCCCCAATCGGCCACATCCTGCTACCTCCGTGCATAAAGGTATGCTCCCTGAGGAATCCCCTGCTGGCGTCCGAACTGTTGCAAAACTTGGGTCACCAAAAACCGCTCAATAACGAATGGGGTCCTCCCAATCAGATATCGGCTCATAAAAATAAAGGGCATCTCCAGCCCATCCTCAGCCCATACCTCGCAACCTGTATACGGTCTCCAGGTGACCGTATCTATATCATTGAACACCCTCCTCCAATGCTCTAGTTTGCCTAGCTTCTGCTGGACAACTAGGCCTCTATATCTGTAGGCATATGCAGCACTTACGGGCCTGTCTCTATCTGCTAGTGGCCTCGCTACTGGAATATGCTCCCAGCACCATACCTATAATAAGGTCACACCCACTGATAAGCTACCATAACCAAGGTATACTACCTCATGAAGGCTCCTGTAAAGATGGGCCAGCATCGCTGACCCCCATGAAAATCTCCAGCCCTGTGTGACCATCTGCTCCAGAACTAGCCCCCATCCCATTGAAAATCCCTTTGACCTGCGATCAGGACAAAGGAATCCCCCAATGAATCCTGCCAATACAGATGGCAGCGGTGCATAATCCAAATCTAGAAACTCCTGCCAAGGAATCTCATATCCACAGATAGTCTCATCATGAAATATGCGGCGCAGTGCCTCTGTGCCGCCCTCCTCTGACTGCTCGTAGGGTAGCAGTGCCCCTACCATAGGAATGCGCAAAATTCGGTAGCAATCCTCCGGTGTCACTGTCATCTCTCCAGTGGCAAAATGAAAGGTGTTCGTGTCGCTATGCCACCTCTCTGCCAATGCTGTCAAAAGTCCCTGGTTCACAGTGAACCGAGGCATATCCAGAAGAGAGGTCAATCCACATCTCTCTATAATGTCCAAATCTGCCTGTGACAGTCTCGGTATCAACGTCCATGGTCTCAGGAATCTCTCCCTCGACTGAACAACCCCCAATCGCTCCTGTCAAAACAAACAAAAACATATCCAATATCAGTTTCCACATCAACACAAAGATATCAAAATCAAACTTACATCAACAACATGAAACAATTTGCTCATCTACAATCAAAGTTCAAAATCCTATCATTTCATATCAACTTGTAAAACAACTCAAGTTTTCAAAAACCATACCAAAATTTGTAAAACAACTCAAGTACCAAAATCACATAAACTTGTAAAACAACTCAAGTTTCCCACCCATATCAGCTTGAAAAACAACTCAAGTTTCCAACCCATATCGGCTTGTAAAACAACTCAAGCTTTCCCACACATTGAACTTGAAACAGACAACGCAAATACATCATATTCTGATCAAAACAACAACTTGATATCTATACATAACTTGGAAAATTGCACATCAAAACAAGTTATACAAATACTCATATTGGATAAATTCATCAAAACACGACAGGCAAACAAAAACAAATTTTCAACCCGACCAAAACTGCAAATTTTTTTGGATGCGCTAAAACACCCCCACGCGCTAGGCTGCCTCTCCTACGCGCTATTCTATCCAACCTATGCACTAGTTCTAGTCTACGCGCTGAACTTTTCACCCTATGCGCTACCTAACCCATCCCCTGCGCTAGACTATACCTACGTGCTAATCTACCCTCCCTGAGCACTACCCTTTTAACCCTATGCGCTAATCTACCCTCCTTGAGCGCTACCCTTTTAGCTCTATGCGCTAGGTTAGTCCTACGCGCTAAACCCCCTTTCCTATGCGAACCCCGACGGCTCCTATGTGCTAGGTCATGCCTACGCGCTACCCTGTTGACGCGACGCGCTAACCTAATACTTTTATGTGCTAGCCTATTTTTTTGGACGCAACCCCTAAAATTGACTTCGATGCGCTACTCTAAACTTCGTATGCGCTAAACTAAGTCTTAGACGCGCTAAACCGAAAAGCTCAAACTTTAAAATTCAAAAAATGACTAAAAATGACAAAATGAAAAATTCAAAAGGGGTCAAAAATGTTGACTTACTGGTGGTCCACGCGCTACAGGCCTCCGGTACCTCCGAACGCGCTCGAAACGGTGTCTGTGATAAGGAATCAACATTTTCTCTCCAGAGAAAATTCTCTTTCTTCACAATCAACAAAGCACAAATGAACCTAAATCAACCCCTAAATCCCTTTTATAGGAGGAAAATGAAATTAGGGTTAGCCGACTGACCCTGTAATATGGTCGCGGTCTCACCTATACCACAACAGTTGTAACTTATCGGGAGATGAATCAATCTCCACATCTTTTACATGCCCGACATCATACACATCATACGAACTTCATCAAATTAAAATAAAAATTTTCTTTCAAAAAAAAAAAAAATTGATTCATCTCCCGAGAGGGCATCACACATCAAATATCGAATCTGGGGCATGATTGGCAGATCAAAAGAGCGACACAAAAATTGCATTTAATCATAAATCATAATAAGACATCATTTTCTTTGAAATAACATGTGCACACACGTCACTTTAAAGAGGGGCAAAATGTAGACGTATAAAAATGACCATATTCCTACATGAATATTTTATGTTCATTTCTTTATTTAATTAAATCCAATTTAATTAAATTATCCACATTCCTCTATTTAATTAAATAAGTTACTCAATTTATTTAAATTAAATTCACTATACCCATTTAATGAATAAATCATTTTATTCAATTAAATCCCCCTATCCACTTTTAATTAAATTCAAATTTAATTAAATAGTTATCCTAAATTGAATAAATCTAATTTATTTAATTTCTCCAAATTGCAACCAAATTGAATAAAATCATTTAATTCAATTAAATCCTATTATCCCCCCATCCACTTGCAAAATCCCAAACCCCTTCCTAATCCCTTCTAGAATCTTCTAAACACTTCTAATTAACCTAACCCTCCTCTAAATTTTGTCACATCCCTAAGCAAAGGGAAGTCACTTCTCAAAAACCTTAAAGTCTTTGATAACCATTGAAGGTTTTCAATCTTCAACCACTAAAACCCTTAAAGTCTTTGAAAACCATTAAAGGCTTCCAATCTTCAACCACTTAATCCCCAAAGTCTCCAATAACCATTAATGGTTAATTCAAACCTTCCCACATGGTTAAAACATTTGTTTTGACTCAACCTCTATCCAACCCAAGGGTCTCATCAGGTCATTAATGCTTTGACCATGATTATCTCTTAATCATTTGCACAAAGGTTTATCCTTGGATTAACTTTTAATCCAGTGGGTAAGCCTAACTTAGACTTGACCCTTAGCTTTTAGATAACCATGAGGTCTTCTCAGGCCTTTAATACCTCCAACCTCTTTTCTCAACCCAATCCTATGTTGACACTTGTCACCATTTTATTGGTGCCAATTGTGCACATGGATCCCCAACTTTCAAACCTGGCCCTTGATTAAACCATTCAATCTTGACCATCTATTGCCTTGTTTGTGCTATAAATAGAGCCCTCATTCCTCCATTCTTAACAATCCTCTTTCAAATTTGAAGCATTATACTTATGCTCAAATACTCTCAAGCTTTTTCATCATCTTTATGCTCTTCATTTAGCCTCTTTTAGATCAAATATGCATGTTTAGATTACCTTCTTTATCATTTAGCTCGATCATAGACTAAATATAGTATGCTAGGATAGTATTCATACTAACCTTGTCATCTTATCATTTAGTTTATTGCATTTCTAGCATCATACATAGCTTACAACACATCTCATACTAAAATCAATCAAAAGCATCTCTCGTTCTCATATTTGCCATCCCTAAACCATTTTGCTCAGTGATCTGAGAGCAAAAACGTTGGTTTGAGGGACATTGTGAGATAGAGAACCATGGGACCCTCCTTGGGAAGCTGAGTAACACTACGTTACTCTATAGCTTGCATCAAGAAGTCCTGTGTGTGTGTGTGGACTAGTATTTTGAAATATTTTCACATATTAAGTTTTATCAACCCACTTTTCCTGCATACAGTATGAATAGCTTATTTCCAGAATCTATCAGGTAACTTGGCTTCATCTAATATAGTTCTAGCCATTTATTTCATAGTTCTATTTTTCCTTTCAACCACCCCATTCTACTAAGGTGTTCTAGCAGTAGCATATTGCCTTTTGATGCCATGATTTTCATAATACTCAATGAAATCTTGAGATGTAAACTCACCTCCTTTATCTAATCTCAAACATTTAAGTTTGAATCTGATTTTGGGTATGTGTAGGATCATGGTGTGCCAAAACAGGCCCTTAAGTGGCAATGAAATTTCAAAAAATCAGAGTTATGCAACTTGACATGAAAATTTGAATAAGGTGTGAACATTTTTGCTAAAATATGTAAAAAGAGAATATATAGAAAATTGAATGTAGTTTCTAAGCTACTAGTTGTTTTTTGAAAAAAAAAATCCTATTTGATGAAAATTTCAAATTTCAATGTAATGGTACTAAAATTTCAGCAAAAAGATAAGTAGACGTATGTATGACCACCCTAATCACAATCAAATCATAATATTTTTTATAATATTTATAATATAAGTATTAGACTCATGTTTGGATGTGACACATTTTTTTATAATTTTTAATAAAGTAAATAATTATTTATGAATTTTTTACTACAACTTTTCAGAAATTCAGAAACGCCTACGTCTAACCACCTTAACTTGGTCAAAACCTTATGAAATTTAATTTTTTTAAAAATGTTTCCCTATAGTAGATGAAGCATAGGATGTGATGCATGTTTCGGATTCAAAAACTGTTATACCGTTTGAAAGTTATGAGTGTTTTTCAATCAGGACTATTGTCATAATTCAATTAAAAAATAAATAATAAGTATTTATTAAAGTCAAAATAAGACAAGCCTTATATTGTTGGAAAGCTAAGAACATCCTTAAAAAACCCTTTTCGTTTTATCAATTTTGGCTACAAAAAAAGTCATCAGCCACTAGTGTAAAGTCTGGAAAATCAAGGAATACTGAAAAACATGTTTTTTCAGTTGACTTTCTAGGCTGTCACTTCCAAGCCAAATCCCAAAGCATTCCTGAGCCAAAATTTGAAAATTGTACAACAAAAATTGGATATCCGATTATATTAGATATCCAATTTTAATAATTAAATTCACTAACTAAATTTGCACATAATTAATCTATTGTTTATTAATATATTAATTTCTAAATAAATTAGTATATGATATTAGGGAGATGGAGAGAGAGAGGGGGGAGTGGGGGGAGAGAGAGAGGGGGGGTGAAAAGGGAGAGAGAGATAGAGAGATTAGGGGAGAGAGACAGGGGGGATATAGAGGGTAGAGAGAGAGATAGAGAGATGGGGTGGGTGAAGGGAGAGAGATATGGGGAGAGGGAAGGGAGAGAGATAGAGAGATTAGAGGATAAATAGAGAGAGATAGAGAGAGATATGACCCTTTACGACTCTATATGATGTTGTTATGGGTCATATGACCCCTTATGACACCATATGGTGTTGTTAGGGGTCCTATGACCCCTTATGACACCATATGGTGTTGTTAGGGGTCCTATGATGTCCTAAGGGGTCATATTATGTCCTAAGACCCCTTAGGACACCATATGACCCCTTTATGACACCATATTGGGTTGTTTTGGGTCCTATGGTGTCCTAAGGGGTCATATTGTGTCCTACAAACCCTTAGGACACCATATGACCCCCTAAGACACCAAATTATGTCGTTATGAGTCATATGGTGTCCTAAGGGGTCATGGGACACCATATGACCCCTAAGGACAACATACAACCCCTTATGACACCATATGGTGTCGTTGGGGGTCATATGGTGTCCTAAGGGGTCATATTGTGCCTTACAACCCCTTACGACACCATATGACCCCTTATGACACCATATTGGGTCGTTATGGGTCCTGTGGTGTCCTAAGGGGTCATATTGTGTCCTACGACCCCTTAGGACACCATATAACCCCTTAAGACACCATATTGGGTCGTTATGGGTCCTATGGTGCCTGAAGGGGTCATATTGTGTCCTATGACCCCTTAGGACACCATATGACTCCTTCAAACACCAAATTGTGTCATTATGGGCCATATTGTGTCCTAATGGGTCATATTGTGTCATATGACCCCTTTAAGATACCATATGAGCTCTTAGGACACCATATGACCCTTTACAACTCCATACAGTATCGTTATGGGTCATATGACCCCTTATGACACCATATGGTGGCATTAGGGGTCCTATGGTTTCCTAAGGGGTCATATTGTGTCCTACAACCCCTTAGGACACCATATGACCCATAAAGACACAATTTGGTGTCTTAAGGGGTCATATGGTGTCCTACGGGGTCATATGGTGTCCTACGGGGTCATATTATGTCCTATGACCCCTTAGGACACCATGTGACCCCTTAAGACACCCAATTGTGTCGTTATGGGTCATATGGTGTCTTAAGGGGTCATGGGATACCATATTACTCCTAAGGACAACATACAACCCCTTATGACACCATATAGTGTCATTAAGGGTCAAATGGTCTCGTAAGGGGTCATATTATGTCCTACAACCCCTTAGGATACCATATGACCCCTAGTGACACCATATTGGGTCATTATGGGTCCTATGGTGTCCTAAGGGGTCATATTGTGTCCTATGGCCCCTTAGGACACCATATGACCCCTTAAGACACCATATTGGGTCATTATGGGTCATATGTTGTCCTAAGGGGTCATATTTTGTCCTATGACCCCTTAGGACACCATATGACCCCTTAAGACACCAAATTGTATTGTTATGGGTCATATTATGTCATATGACCCCTTTAAGACACCATATGACCCCTTAGGACACAATATGACCCTTTACGACTCTATACGGTGTCATTATGGGTCATATGACCCCTTAAGACACCATATGGTGTTGCTAGGGGTCTTATGGTGTCCTAAAGGGTCATATTATGTCCTACGGCCCCTTAAGACACCATATGACCCCTTAAGACACCATATTGGGTTGTTATGGGTCCTATAGTGTCCTAAGGGGTCATATTATGTCTTACGACCCCTTAGGACACCATATGACCCCTTAAGACACCATATTGGGTTGTTATGGGTCTTATGGTATCCTAAGGGGTCATATTGTGTCCTACGATCCCTTAGGACACCATATGGCACCTTAAGACACCAAATTATGTCGTTATGGGTCATATTGTGTCCTAATGGGTCATATTGTGTCATATGACCTCTTTAAAACACCATATGATCCCTTAGGACACAATATGACCCTTTACGACTCTATACATTGTCATTATGGGTCATATGACCCCTTATGACACCATATGGTGTCGCTAGGGGTCCTATGGTATCCTAAGGTGTAATATTATGTCCTACTACCCCTTAGGACACCATATGACCCCTAACGACACAATTTGGTGTCTTAAGAGGTCATATGGTGTCCTAAGGGGTCATATTGTGTCCTACAACCCCTTAGGACACCATATGACCCCTTAAGACACCAAATTGTTTCGTTATGGGTCATATGGTGTCTTAAGGGGTCATGGGACACTATATGACCCCTTATGACACCATATGGTGTCGTTAGGGGTCATATGGTGTCCTACAACCCCTTAGGACACCATATGACCCCTTATGACACTATATTGGGTCGTTATGGGTCCTATGGTGTCCTAAGGGGTCATATTGTGTCCTACGACCCCTTAGGACACCATATGACCCCTTAAGACACCATATTGGGTCGTTATGGGTCCTATGGTGTCCTAAGGGTTCATATTGTGTCCTACAACCCCTTAGGACACCATATGACCCCTTAAGACACCATATTCTCTCTCTCTCTCTCTATCTCCCCACTCCCCCTCTCTCCCCCTCTCCCCTAATCTCTCTCTTCCCCCCCTAATCTCTCTCTCTTTCTCTCCTATAATCTCTCTCTCTAAAATATGAGTAATAAAATTGGATATTGAAATTTATTGGATATCTGATTTTTGTCATTGCCATTAATGTGGCAATAGTAAAAAAAAAGGTAGCAACAGGAAAAAATTTTGGGACCAAAAATTTATACATTAAAATTAGATATCTGATTTTTGTAAATAAAAGAGAGCCTTGTGGGCCATTTTATGGATTCCAACAGCCCATAGTTTGGATATTCTATTTTCTATTGACGATCATAGGTTTTCAGACAGGTTGAGACAAAGTTTTTCTTTTGAGAGATTCTTAAAGTCAAATCTTACAAATTTTTGCTTTTGAGAGATTCTTAAAGTCAAATGTTTTATTGGTTGAGTAGAATGCATGTAGAGAGGTGTATACCTCATATTTGGTGTTTTTTTGAGGAAGGGCATGGGAAGGGGGAGCATGATGGAGCAGGTGCATGTTTGAAGAGAGCTCTAGTTAAGGAGCAATTGAGGCTTTTAGGTGAAAATTTCTTTGATGCACATTCTATTGTTGATTGGTGTAGTTCAACATTGTCACATGGAGGTACTCTTGATTCAGCAATGACCAGATTCTTTTGATTGGTTGAGGAGGGCACAATGGGAGATAGATTGGATTGTCAAACAATTAAAGATTCTTCAAAGATGCTTCATTTCTTAGCTCAGATGCAAGTACATGGACCATTTGGACACGAGCGTTGACTTATTTTTTTCAGAGTTGTGTTTGGTGTGATTGGGATCATTGTGAGTCAAGTGACTGGGTTGATACATGGGCTTCCCAATATCTAACTCCTTTATCTCAAACAATATCCTTGTCAAACACTAACATGGAAAGTTCACTTGAGTATGACCATCTATAAGATCTTGTACAACCAAGACATGTTTTGTAGTTGTTGCACCGCAAGGGAATGAAGAGATTAGAATATTGGTTGGCATGATGTGTACAGGGAAAACAAAAGCTAACACAACCAGTGACAGACGATGACGGGCTCACATATCCTACAGGTTCAGTTGTTGTTGTGGGAACTTGGTTGCAAACATACATGATTAGAAAGAATGGCATACCTGCATTTGAAGACTGTGAGAGACACAAAACCATTATAATGTATTCACACCTTATTATAGCTACAAATGTCAAGTTGTTGAAGCATCAAGCAAAACCAAAGACCAAAGAGCTATGGATAGTGACTACTGCTGATCATGAAGCAATACTAGATACTCTTAAGCAAAGAGATGACCCTTCAAGCATACTTGAGTAGTATGTCTTTAATGGTGCCTTATTTTTTTTTATCATGCATTTCATTTCAAACAATGATCATTAAACCTCAATGTTCAATTTTCTTACGTGTACATTAAGGATGTGTTGAAAATGCACGTCTATTGATGAATGTTTTTTTGGCAACACGGTTTTTGCATGCACATAGCGGGTACACTCGATATAATTGGAAGGGACGTATTTTTGCAACATGACTTATTATCATGCATTTGATGAGCTTTACAATTTTTGTTATTAGACAACATTGTTTGATAATTTTTCATGATATAATTATCGATCTTTTTTGATGATATACAATAGTATCACATTATGATTTTTGCGTCAACATAGTGGGTTATGTTGATATAATTTGAAGGGACGTATTTTTATGGTATATAATCCCACCTTTTCATTTATTATCATGCACTTCAGTTGAAGTAATTATCACAAAGCCTTAATGTTCATCCATGCATTTTATGTGTAGACTAACAATTCTTACAAACACAGGTTCATGCTAGATCATTCACCGTTGACAAGACCCTCTCATGGTGATGGTACATATTCCTTTGTGCATTAATGAGATTAAATTTTGTGCATAAACACTAAGTCAAGTGAATGTATTTCTATTTAGAAATGACCATATCTACCATCATCTTCAACCATGCAGAGAAATGCAGTGAGAAGGGATTTAATCAACATGCGTCTTTCTTCAAAGTTATGCTTGTATACTTTGCAGAGAAACTGATAAGTTTCATAATTATACAATCTTGTACATCTTAAAAAATGTTTCAAATGATCTATTTATAATTTGACAAAATAATTTGTATTAAGTGTTATAATTTGTTTCTTGTAGCACATTCATTCCACATAAAAAGGTTACTTATTTTGGTCTTCATTTATATGCAGACATTGTTGTATGTAAGCTTTTCTCTTAGGACATGAGGATGTCTAATGCAAATGTTAGTGGGATGTTGTATTTGTATATGGATGCGAATTGAAGTAACTTTGTTATGATGATATACAATGTCCATGAGAAAATTGGTTTAGTTATATTGATGATATACAATGTATCTATACATGAGTACATTGGTGTAGTTGTATTGATAATGAAAAAAATCATGTTTTCATATCCCTTCATGGATATCACATGCAAATGTAATGGTAATTATGTGTATACAATACATGGAAATATTGATGATCATTATGTGTCTATAGTGTAATGCTTGTTTATCTATATTTTTCATTGAATGAGATTGACAATTTTTTTTGCCAACTTTGCAAAAAATACTTCCCTAATAAAACCTAAGGGAAACTTGAAAAACCGAGATAAGCTTTTGTAGGGAACTGGTGCAGGAGCACCTAGTTGAGCAAAACTCCCCTTTTTGAGTATTTAATGCTTTCATGTTTGCAATATCTTGTGTCAAGTTTATAATGTTGATTTAGAAATGTTGTGTGTCTTGTTTAGTGGTTTTGATCTCATTTTGGGCTCAAGAGGTCAAGTTTTGCCTTTCAGGCTTTGAGTTGACAATTTTTGGCAAAAATGTGCAAAATTGCCAAAAAGGTCTTCTAATGCTTTCCAAAGAATTGAAACTTGTTTGATAAGTGTTTTTAAGAATTTCTAAGGTCTTTAGATGAGTTGATGAGGTTAGTCTGTCAAAAATGTCTTTTGGAGCAAGAAATACTGTCATTTGGGCTTGTAAAAATTGTCAAAAGTGTCATTTTTTAACTTTTCTTGCAAAATGAAGTTGTGGAAGCCTCATGTCCATACTGGGATTGATAAATAACTTGATGGACTATAAAAATACCTCCCTTTTCCTTGAAGAAGGTTGGGGATTGTATGAGCAAGAGATTCCTAAAAAAAATCATGAAATTTTGGCTTTTATCACTGTTTTTTGTTTCTTTGGAGTAACAATCTGTACTGTAGCAATCTTGTCCATTTTGTACCTCTTGGAAAGTGTTCATACTAGTTTCCTAATGCCGTTCAATACATTATTCCACTAGTTTTCTTTTTGCAAGTTGGAGAAATAAAATTATCTCTCATTCTGTGTGCTCACTGCCCTGTCAAGGGTTTGAAGTTACAAAATACCACAACTTGACTAATCCAAGTTTGGGTTCCCACAAAATGGATTTATTCAAGTTGGTGCTCATGTATATAGTGTACATATGCTTTAATTTATGCCAAAATTGTTCTTGGAGGATGGATTTGAGTGAATACTAGGCAAGTATTAATTACTCGGCTAGTAGCATGATCAAAACTCAAAATCTGCACCAAAAAGCAATTTGGAGTGAACAAATGTATGAGGCAGAGGTCTGGACATATGGCCAAGGGTGTTGATGGTCACCTTGGTTGGTTAAAGTAGCTTGTTCTTGTTAAGAATTCTCAGTTTGTAAGCAAAACAGCGAGTTCACTATTTTTGTGAATTTATTAGTATTGTGTTGAACAAGTTCCTCAAAGTACCTTTCAAGTTGTGAAAACTCTTCAAAATCATTACTATAGGGAAGTTTATGAGTGTATTGATGTTTTTCCATGACATGAAGTGTTTGGAGTGAAGTATTAATGTTTTAAAAGTGCAGATTTAATAGTGAGCTAATAGTGACAGGGTTATGACACTCATATACATGTTTTTCTAGTTGTTTGCCAAGTGTTTGGCCTAATGATTGTAGAGAAGTAGCAAGCGAAGCCTTCATTTTGGTGTGTCAGAAGTTCTAAGCCAATTTGGAAGCTTGATTAATAGAGTTGCAATGACTTTCCTAAGCGACTGGTTCTAAACCCTACCAAACCCTACAAAAATGCCACAAATAGTGAACAGTCCTCATTTTTTAATAGCAGAGGCCTAAACCATGAAAATCCATTAGAAAATACCTCTAAAACACCATTAAAATTTAATTTGTTGGAGGAGGAGCCCATCCTAGAGAAGGATAAGCAAAAAAGTGCCAATTACCCCTCCACGGGCTAGTAGCCCTTTTGACTGCATAACGCACATTTGACTATTTTTGTCAAAATATATAAACCCGATTATAAGGAGGAGTTTGGGGCTTATGAAACCTTAGGAGATCATTCCAAAATAGTGAGTTAAGTATCATATGGAACCTTGGATAGTGCATAACCTCAGTTGGAGATTTTGACTTTTAGTTGGTGTATTGAGTAAGCTAAGGGCTATGGGCCTAAAACTAAGTTTGGTTGTCAAACTTGAACAAAACCTTGCTACCCCTACATGACAATGTTGGAACTGCCTAATGCACACTGAAAACAATAAGTTGAGTGTCTAGTAAGCTAGGGGTTGAGAAATGTGTAGATGGGTGAAGTGAGGAGTTGGAGTAAGCTAGAGCAAGGGTATGAATTTCTACCAATAAGGGAGGTTGATGGTGAAGACTTGTAGAGAGACCTATCAAGTATAACTAAACTTGTCATTGCAAACATTAGGAGAAGACACAAACAATACCTCTTGTTTCCTTTTATGGCCTTTTGACTCAAATTGGCCTTTTGAGCACTTACTTAGCAACCTCCCTATCATAGTGGTATCAAAGCCAACAAAAGATTTAGGAGGAAAGGAACATTAGGAAAACATGGTGACTAATGGTGAATTAGCCAAGAAGGTTGAAGACCAAGAATAGGAAAATAGGGCACTCAAAGAAAGATTGGATCAACTGGCAATGAAACTAGTTGAAGTAGAAGTCAAAACTGAAGAGGTCCATGATAAGGTTGGAGATAAGGGTAAAATGGTGGCCATAGAAGATGAGGTTCCCATACCTGACCCTATTATTGAGCAAGAACCATTCTTGAAAGCCTTGAGAGCTATGAGTGGAAAAACCTTAGAGGGAGTGGCTCTTTTTAGTGGAAAGATGGATCCAGATGCTCTTATAGAGTGGACTGAAGGTCTAGAAAACCATTTTGAGTGTGATGGAATAACTGAAGCACAAATGGTTAAGGTGGAAAAATCAAGGCTAAGAGGAGTAGCCATAACTTGGTGGAAGTTCATTCAAGAGGAAAGGGTGAAAGAAGGTAAGCAACCACTAGCCACCTGGAAAGCAATGGTAGCCAAAATAAAAGAAACCTACCTTCCTGAAGACTATGAAGTACAACTTCATAGGAAAAGACAAAATTTGAGACAAAAAGACCTAGATGTCAATAGCTACACTGAGGAGTTTCAAAAATTGTGCATGAGATCCAAAGTAGTGGAGGATGAGAGCATAAAAGTGGCAAGGTACTTGAATGGGTTAAGATGGAACATCCAGGAGGAGATGAGCTTGTTATTTCCACAAACAGTACACAAGTGTTATCAACTAGCACTTAAGGTGGAAGAGAAAATAAGGAGAAAGTAAGAACAAAATAACAGAGGAAGAGGTAGGGGAAGAGATGGTAGAGGCCATAGAGGCAGTTTTGGGGGAAGGAGCATAGATCAATGATCCCAGGGAGAGTCTAAACTTATAGAGCAAAGTGGGGATTCTCAGAGCAAACCCAACTATAGGGGTAGGGGATCAAGCAACCTGAGTAGGGGTAGATCTAATGGACCAGAGAGAGGGTCCTACTTCTTAACCATGAAGTGCTATAACTGCCAAAAGTTGGGCGACCCTACCTATAGATGCCCAGAGAAGCCTAGTTCATTCTATGGTGGTGAAAAGAGGGTAAACTATGTTCAGGAAGATGGAGGTAATACCAGAACTTCAACATTGAACCACCTAGATTCAGAAGATGGTGAGAGTTTAATGATCAAGAGAGTGTTAATGAAGAAGCCACACAGTACAGAGGTCTCACAGAGAAGAGCATTGTTTAGTATTAAGTGTAAAATCATGGGAAAGGTGTGTAAGGTTATCATAGACTCAGGGTCCATAGATAACATCATATTAGAGGAAGCAGTGAGTAAATTGAAACTACCTAGGATACAACACAAGGAGCCATACAAAGTCACATGGTTAAATAAGGGACAACATGTGTTAGTAAATGAGCAAGCCTTGGTATATTTTCACATAGGTGGATATATAGATAGGATCCTATGTGACATCCTTCCTATGGATGCTTGCCACCTACTGTTGGGTAGACCGTGGTAGTTTGACAGAAAAACACACCATGATGGGGAAAGAAACTCCTACTCATTTCAGAAAGATGGAGTAACCTATCAAATTCTATCCCTCATTGAAGAAGGAGAGAGCAACAATAAAATACCTAACATCTTGTTAGTGAATGAGAAAGAATTCATAAAAACACTAGAAGAAGGTGGAGTGGGATTTGCACTCATAGTGAGACCTAAGGAAGAAAAGGTAGAAAAGATAGTTGAGATACCATATGAGGTACAAAAAATCCTTGATAAATTCAAAGCAATAATCAGTGATGGTACACCTTCAGCTTTACCACCTTCTAGAGCCATTAGCCATCAAATTGATTTCACACCTAGAGCCTCTTTACCCAATAAGGCAGCCTATAAGATGACCCCTAAACAAAATAAAGAGGTAGCAAGACAAATACAAGAACTCTTAGACCAAGGGCTGATTAGGAAAATAATTAATCCTTGTGCAGTACCTACAGTGTTGGCACCTAAGAAGGGTGAAATATGGAGACTTTGCATAGATTCCAGAGCCATAAACAACATCACCATCAGATACAGATTTTCCATACCTAGGATAGAGGATTTGATGGATTGTTTGGGGGGTGCACATTATTTCAGTAAGATTGACTTGAAGAGTGGTTACTATTAGATAAGAATCAAAGAGGGTGATGAGTGGAAGACAACTTTCAAAATGAATGAGGGTCTTTATGAGTGTCTTGTCATGCCATTTGGACTCTCTAATGCTCCCAACACATTCATAAGACTCATGAATGAAGTTTTACATGATTTCATTGGCAATTTTGTTGTTGTGTATTTAGATGATATTCTTATTTTCAGTAAGACTATGGAAGAGCATTTGAAGCATTTAGCTACTGTTTTGAGACAGTTATCTAATGAATAGCTAACCATTAATATAGAAAAATGTGATTTCTTGAAGCAAGAATTGGTCTATCTCGGTTTTGTTGTATCAGGAGGCAATCTGAAAATGGATGAATCTAAAGTTGCAGCAATAACTAGTTGGCCAACTCCTAAGACAACCAGTGATGTCAGAAGCTTCCATGGTTTGGCACAATTTTACACAAAGTTCATCAGGGGATTCAGTGAGATTTGTGCTCCAATGTTAGACACCATCAAAGGGGGTGTAAAGGTAAAATTTCAGTGGACAAGTGTAGCCAATAAGGGGTTTGAATTATTGAAAACTAAAGTAGCTACTCAACCAATGCTCATTTTACCTAGTTTTGATAAGCTTTTTACTATTGAATGTGATTCTAGTAATATTGTTGTAGGAGTTGTTTTAAGTCAAGAAAATAGACCAGTTGCATTCTTTAGTGAGAAGTTGAATGATGCAAATAAAAAGTACTCTTCCTATGATTTAGAACTCTATGCATTAGTATAGGCACTTAGGAAATGGAGGCACTATCTTCTTCCTAAAGAGTTTGTTGTATACACAGATAATCAGGTACTAAGTTTCTTGAACTCATAGAATAAATTGAATCATAGGCATGTTAAATGGGTAGAGTACTTGCAAGCTTACACTTTTTTTCTTAAGCATAAGAAGGGTTAGTTGAATAAAGTAGCAGATGCTTTGAGTAGAAGGTTGTTAACTATTCATGAGATTCAAGTACAGAGCATTGGTATTGATAGTTTTAAAGATATGTATCCTACTGATGATGATTTTGCTGAAGCTTATAAAGTTTGTCAAGATTTTGAGAATAATTTCCATGGTGCATATGCTGATTTCACTTTACAGGATGGTTTGTTATTTAGGGGTGGATAGTTGTGTGTTCCAAAAGGTTCTATGAGAGAGAACCTCATTCAAGAGAAGTACAATGGGTGCTTAAGTGGACATTTCAGTCTCAACAAGACCTTAGAGTTGGTTCAAAGGTTCTATTATTGGCCTAAGATGCAGAGAGACATCAGGAGGTATGTTGAGTAGTGTTTGGTATGCCAGAAAGCAAAAGGTAATTCCTCCAATGCTAGTTTATATCAGCCTCTTCCCATTCCACATAGGCCTTGGGATTGCATTAGTATGGATTTTGTGGTAGGATTACCTAGAACTCAAGTAGGATTTGATAGAATCTTTGTAGTAGTTGACAGATTTAGCAAAATGGCTCAATTTATTCCTTGCAAGACAACACATGATGCTAGTCATATTGCTTACTTATTTTTCAAAGAAGTTGTTAGAATACATGGTTTTCCTACTAGCATTGTTTCAGATAGGGATGTTAAGTTTCTTGGTCATTTCTAGAAAACATTGTGGAAGAGATTGAGTACTAATCTCTCTTTTGGTTCAGCTTATCATCCACAAATGGATGGCCAAACTGGAGTTGTGAACAGGTCTCTTGGTAACATGCTTAGGTGCTTGACAAAGGAATATGGGCAAAGTTGGGATCAGCTCATTCATCAAGTAGAATATGCCTACAATGATAGTGCTAACCGATCTACAGGTAAAAGCCCTTTTGAAGTTGTTTATGGTATGCATCCAAGGGGTATAATGGAGTTGAGGGATATCACTAATTTGCAGCATAAGAGTGGAACAATAGATGACATGGCTCAATCCATGAAGGAGGTTCATGAGCAAGTGAGGAAAGCTCTCCAAGATACCTCCCAAAACGTCAAGGCAAGAGTGGATGCTACAAAGAGAGACGTTTAGTTTTCCATAGGTGATTATGTGATGGTTCATTTGAACAAAGAAAGGCTACAAAAAGGAGTTCCAAGCAAACTTCAGATGAGGAGAATCGGCCCTTGCAAAATCTTGGCTAAGTATGGGTCTAATGCTTACAAAGTTGATTTGCCTACTGATGTTTCTTTATCTCCCATTTTTAATGTTGCAGATTTGATTGCTTTCAAAGGGTAGCCACATGAGGATATTCAAAGAGTTTCAGATGTTACACAATCCCTTTCTGATCTATCTCTCCCTTCTCTTTCTATTCCCCAAGCAGAACAGGTTCTGGACTCCAGGATTCTCAAAAAGACAAGGAATCACACCTACATGGAGCATCTAATAAAATGGAAGAATAAGCCTATCTTAGAGGCCACATGGATACCTAAAATTTACTTTCAGAATTTTGGCATTCTTTCTTCTTTTCTTCCTCAAGGAGTCACATGACTTCTTTGTTTTGGGGGAGTATGGTGCAGGAGCACCCAGTTGAGCAAAACTCCCCTTTTTGAGTATTTAATGCTTTCATGTTTGTAATATATTGTGTCAAGTTTATAATGTTGTTTTAGAAATTTTGTGTATCTTTTTTAGTGGTTTTGATCTCATTTTGGGCTCAAGAGGTCAAGTTTTGCCTTTCAGGCTCTGAGTTGACAATTTTTGGAAAAAATGTGCAAAATTGCCAAAAAGGTCTTCTAATGCTTTCCAAAGCATTGAAAAATGTTTGATAAGTGTTTTTAAGCATGTCTAAGGTTTTTAGATGAGTTGATGAGGCTAGGTTGTCAAAAATGTCTTTTGGAGCAAGAAATGTTGTCATTTGGGCTTGTAAAAATTGTCAAAAGTGTCATTTTTTGACTTTTCTTGCAAAATGAAGTTGTGGAAGCCTCATGTCCATAATGGGCTTGATAAATAACTTAATTTAATATAAAAATACATCCCTTTTTCTTGAATAAGGTTGGTGATTGTATGAGCAAGAGATTCCTAATAAAATTCATGAAATTTTGGCTTTTATCATTGTTTTTTATTTGTTTGGAGTAACAGTCCGTAATGTACTTCTTGGGAAGTGTGCATATTGGTTTCCTAATGCTGTTCAATCAATTATTCCACTATTTTTCTTTTTGCAAGTTGGAGAAATAAAATTATCTCTCATTCTGTGTGCTCACTGTCCTGTCAAGGGTTTGAAGTTACAAAATGCCACAACTTGACTAATCTAGGTCTGGGATCCCACAAAATGGATTTATTCAAGTTGATTCTCATGTATATAGTGTACATATACTTTAATTTATTCCAAAATTATGCTTGGAGGATGGATTTGAGTGAATACTAGGCAAGTATTGATTACTCGGCCAGTAACATGATCAAAACTCAAAATTTGCACCCAAAAGCAATTTGGAGTGAACAAATGTATGAGGCAGAGGTCTGGACATATGTATAAGGGTGTTGATGGTAACCTTGGTTGGTTAAAGAAGCTTTTTCTTGTTAAGCATTCCCAATTTGTAAGGAAAACAGTGAGTTCACTGTTTTTGTGAATTTATTAGTATTGTGTTGAACAGGTTCCTCAAAGTACCTTTCAAGTTGTGAAAACTCTTCACGATCATTGCTATAGGGAATTTTATGAGTGTCTTGATGTTGTTACATGCCATGAAGTGTTTGGACTGAAGTATTAATGTTTTAAAAGTGCAGCTTTAACAGTGAACTAACAGTGACAAGGTTATGACAGTCATATACATGTTTTTCCAGTTGTTTGCCAAGTGTTTGGCCTAATGATTACAGGGTAGTAGCAGGGGAAGGCTTCATTTTGGTGTGGTAGAAGTTATAATCCAGTTTGGCAGCTTGATTAATACAGTTACAATGAATTTGCTAAGTGACTCGTTCTAAACCCTACCAAACCCTACAAAAGTGCCACAAATAGTGGACAATCCTCATTTTTCAATAGTAGAGGCCTAAACCATGAAAATCCATCAGAAAATACCTCTAAAACACCATTCAAATTGAGTTTGTTGGAGGAGGAGCCCATCATAGAGAAAGATAAGTAAAAAAGTGCCAATTACCCCTATACAGGCTAGTAGCCCTTTTGACTGCATAACACACATTTGACTGTTTTTGTCAAAATACATAAACCCAACTATAAGGAGGAGTTTAGGGCTTATGAAACCTTAGGAGATCATTCCAAAATAGTGTGATAAGTATCATATGGAACCTTGGATAGTGCATAGCCTCAGTTGGAGATTTTGACTTTTGACCGTTGGTGTATTGAGTAAGCTATGGGCCTAAAACTAAGTTTGGTTGTCAAACTTGAACAAAACCTTGCTGCCCCTACATGACCATGTTGGAACTGTCTAATGCACACTGAAAAACAATAAGTTGAATGTCCAGTAAGCCAGGGGTTGAGAAATGTGTAGATGGGTGAAGTGAGGAGTTGGAGTAAGCTAGAGAAAAGGTATGAATTTCTACCAAGAAGGGAGGTTGATGGTGAAGACTTGTAGAGAGACCTATCAAGTGTAGCTGAACTTGTTATTGCAAACATCAGGAGTAGACACAAACAATACATCTTGTTTCCTTTTATGGAATTTTGACTCAAATTGGCCTTTTGAGCACTTACCTAGAAACCTCCCTATCAGGAACCCTCTCGTGGACCTATACATTCAAATGGATCATTTGTAGGTGCCACAGATTCCGAGTTAGGCCCCGTCAAAGTTTGAAAATTTTTAGCACTTAGGGTGCTCAAGGGACGACGTCGGTAGGGTATGAACTTGAGA
This sequence comes from Cryptomeria japonica, assembly GCF_030272615.1. Taxonomy (NCBI): domain Eukaryota; kingdom Viridiplantae; phylum Streptophyta; class Pinopsida; order Cupressales; family Cupressaceae; genus Cryptomeria; species Cryptomeria japonica. Next base: position 705,536,748 of record NC_081405.1, on the reverse strand, counting down.
GTTCGACCGAGTGGGGGGACAAAATAGGATCACGCAAAGGGTAATAATACCTAACTAAACATTTTGGAGCCACTGGTTCATTATCACGATGAGCAACACGAGAAATTGGCCATGCGACAACATTCGATTGAATGAGAGTGACGATTTTTTTCACCAACCGAAAAAATGATGCCCTAATAAAACCATAGGGAAAATTGAAAAATAGAGATAGCATTTTTTAGGTACCCCTCTCATGGACCTATAGGTTCAAATAGATCATTTTTAGGTGCCACGAATTTCAAGTTAGGGCTTGTCAAAGTTTGACAATTTTTAGCACTTAGGGTGTGGTGCAGAGCACCCTGTCAAAGTTGTCTTTTCTTGCATTTTAGAGATTTTGTGTGATTTAAAGTTATTTTATGTTGTAATAAGGTGGAGTAAATCCTATGATGCTTTTTGAAGCCATAGTTTGGTTGTCCACACTTTTGTTGTGCTCAGGATCCAAAATTGTCATTATCTTGAAAAGTTGTCAAAATGTCAATTTTTGGTTTGTACTAGGTGGATGCCTGGAAACTTGCTAGAATGTTTGGAAATGGTTTAAATCCATTGTGGGATGCTATTTGATTTATTTTTTAGGCCTTGAGAGCCTTGGAGTGTGTTTTTGCACTCATAGGTAAAAGTTGTCAAAAATTGGTCATGACAACTTTTGCATTTTTAGGCAAAAGTTGTCCATGAAGGAAATGGCATTGGAAGTTGGTTGAAACCAAATTAAAATTGTGTATAGAACCTTCTAATAATATCCAATAACAAGTTAATCAACTTTTGGTTTGCATTCAATTCATTTGCTAAGGGTTTCCTATGCTTTTTCTCACGTTTGGACTATTTTTGCTTTGAATTTTGGTCTGGTACGATGCTCATAGAAGAATAAGAAGTTAGGAATTTTTTTTACCTTTAAAACAAATATTATATGAAGGTCTGAAGTGCTTTGGATCAAAAGTTATCACTGTTTTTGTAAAAGTTGCTCACAAGCCCTTGAAATTTGGAGTTTTGATTATAAATATGCATTTTATCTGAGCATCCATGAATGGAAAAAGTTGCAATCCATTGGATGGCTTGGGTAGGATCTGAAAATAGTTTTATAGTAGGTGTTTTGTGTTTTTTCAGGCCACAAGGAGGAGAATGGGTGAGATGAATAACACACAAGCTTGTAGCTAGTGTGTGAGGGCAGCAGAGATTGCTCATTTTCAAAGCCATGGAGAAGTGATACCCCAGAAAACCATAGTTTTTTGGAAAGGCCTATGGGTTTAATAAAATAATCCAATATTTTTTGGGTTGTTGATTTTGACTGGTGAAGAGTTTGGAGCACATCTTCCAAAACTGCCTGGAAGCCCTAAACCCCTTAAAATAGCTCTTTTCAGTTACCCTAGTTGTAAAACAAACCCAGATGGAAAAATTTGTGATCTTGTTTAAATTAAAAATGGGTATTTAAATATGTAAAAATATCTAGGTTTTGTTAGGAAATTTTGGGGAAAAAGACCAAAAATCAGTTCAAGAAGGGCTAGTCAATTAGGCCTAATAGCAGCCTGTAGAAGCAAGATGAAAGCCTAGGGCTTGGGAGGAAGGTGCATACCTTGTCAATGCATAAATTGACCTTGTAAATACCTACACAACATTACCATAACCTTTGAACATTCTTTTAGAGTGAAGATCCTTGGTGGAGGTCTCTGGAGTCTAGTTGGAGCTTTGGGAACCTAGTAGGAGACCATCTCAAAACCAGAGATTTGGGTCAAAACCAACAAGAAACCTCAAGAGGCTATACCTAGGAGGAAAGCCAATATATTTTAGGCCTTGGAGGTCTAAGGAGTGTACCTCAACAAGTTACCTTGGAGGAGCTTTAGTAGAAGGGTGAGTAGAAGAGTTGGGGTGAGTAAAGGTGAATTGGAGAGCTAGGCATAAGACCTCTGCATTAGGGTGCTCAAGGGACGATGCTGGTAGGGTATGACCCCAAGAATTTGACTGAGTGGGGGGAAAAAATAGGAGCATGAATAGGGTAACAATTCCTAACAGAACACGTCAGAGCTGACGGTTCGTTATCATAATGAGCAGAACAAGAAATTGGACACAAGACAACATTCGATTGAATGAGACTGATGATTTTTTTGCCAACTAAAAAAATGTTTCCTTAATAAAACCTAAGGGAAACTTGAAAACCCGAGATAGGATTTTTTAGGGACCCCTCTCATGGACCTGTAGGTTCAAATAGATCATTCACAGGTGCCACGGATTCTGAGTTAGGGCTCGTCAAATTTGACAATTTTTAGCACTTAGGGTGCTCAAGGGACGATGTCGGTAGGGTATGAACCCGACCGTTCGAAAAAGTCCGGGGGGGGGGATAGGAGCATGCATAGGGTAATAATTCTTAACTAGACATGTTGGAGCTGACTATTTTTTATCACGATGAGCAGAATGAGAAATTGGCCACGCGACAACATTCGATTGAATGAGACTGGCGATTTTTTTGCCAACTGATAAATTGGTGCCCTAATAAAACCGTAGGGAAAATTGAAAAATCGAGATAGGATTTTGTAGGGAACCCTCTTGGTGGACTCATAGGTTCAAACAGATCATTTGCAAGTGCCACGAATTTTGAGTTAGGGCCTGTCAAAGTTTGATAGTTTTTAGCACTTAGGGTGCTCAAGGGACGATGCCAGTAGGGTATGACCCTTAGCATTTGACCAAGTGGGGGGGAAAAATAGGAGCATGCATAGGGTAATAATGTCTAACTAGACATGTTGGAGGCAACGGTTGGTTATCACAACGAGAAGAACGAGAAATTGGCCACACGACAACATTCGATTGAATGAGACTGATGAATTTTTTAGCCAACCGAAAAAATGTTTCCCTAATAAAACCGCAAGGAAACCTGAAAAATCGAGATTGGCTTTTGTAGGAACCCCTCTTGTGGACCCATAGGTTCAAACGGATCATTTGCAGGTGCCACAAATTCTGAGTTAGGGTATGTCAAAGTTTGATAATTTTAGCACTTAGGGTGCTTAAGGGATGACACCGATAGGGTATGACCCCGAGCATTTGACTGAGTAGGGGGGAAAAATATGAGCATGTATAGGATAATAATACCTAACTAGACATGTTAGAGCCAATGGTTCATTATCATGACGAGCAGAAGGAGAAATTGGCCACGCGACAACATTCGATTGAATGAGGCTGATGATTTTTTTGCCAACCAAAAAATGCTTCCCTAATAAAACCTAAGGGAAACTTGAAAAACCAATATAGGATTTTGTAGGGATCCCTCTTGTGGACCTGTAGGTTCAAATGGATTGTTCGCAGGTGCCATAAATTCCAAGTTAGGGTACATCAAAGTTTGACAATTTTTAGCACTTAGGGTGCTCAAGGGACTGTTCATAGGTGTCGGTAGGGTATTACACCGAGCGTTTGACCAAGTGGGGGGCCAAAATAGGAGAATTCATAGGGTAATAATGAATTGTATCAATTATTGTTCATTAAATTGATTGTATTGTATTGCTCATTAAATGAATTGTATTATTCATGAATTGTATTGTTCATTAAATCAATTGTCTTGTATTGTTCATTATGCAAACAACACTTATGATGAAATGAAATGAATGCTATTGTTCATTAAATAACCATTGTTAATTATTGGAATGAAGATTAAATATTTTCATGATAACACCATGCACAAATGAGAAACAATTTATATGATCAAATATCAACTTCTGTATATATGAAAATGTCAAATGATTACAAATGTACCTCCATACATAAATATGGCATAAACACCAACTCAAACAAAATGTATGTCTATATATAAAATATACATGCCAACTAGACATGTAAGCATCCCAAAACTATCTATAACATCCTAAGCTACTGATGAATCATCAAAATCGATCCTCTTCACAACACTGCTTGGCTCTTAGGGATCTGCACAAGAAAAAAAAACCATGATTAATATTAGTTATATTATATAACTCACATTTGAAAAGTTAACATAAAAATGAACTATAATTAAACTATTCTTGTTTACCTCATCTCCAAATTTTCTCTTTGGCTTTGCAGGACTCTTGATGTATGTCTTGGGTAGAGGAGGTATGTTTTCAATATTTTCACACACAACCTACATATGTTCACAAACACCTGACATTGATACAAGTTAGCATATAATTGCCACTGAACACAAAATAAAATAAACACTTCTTCTTCTTCTTCTTCTTCTTTGCTACTAACCCAGCTTGAGAAACCAAAAGGCTACTCAAAGAGTGAATAGCCGATATGGTCCGTGATGCCGCCTCACAAATGATATTTGGATGCTGCATTGGAGGTGGGGGATCAACAATAGGAGGGGGGACATATGGGCCATGGACTACTCTGACTACCCTAGGTATATGTTGGGGTATACCTAAACCCACACCTTGGAAAGGTTCAAAGTAGTTAACATGTTTTCCTAAAACAAACTCAGCATACAATTTTTTTATGAAGTAGAAGGGGACACCAAGATTATTGTTGGGTGGTTTTTCGAAGACCATCCACCAACGATCCCAAAAGTTTTTCACAATACCATCATTTCTACACCATTTAATAGAAAGTTTTTTTTTGGGGGGTCTACGGGTTGACCAGTGCAGGGATTCACAAACAATGAGGTGATATCGGCTTTGGATATCTCGAGATCCTTGATCTCCTTATAGGACAAGCCATTTGCATATTGTTCCCTCATATAATCTCACCACAAAAGAGCGACATTGTGCTCCTCATTCATGGTTTCCATACTCTTTATGATCGACATAAAATGATCAAACATTCGGTTTAGGCGAGGGATCCTATGATATACATCTGCAATCCCCCTCAATTCGTTCAAATTTTGTGCAATTAAATCCTGAATTGAGGGGGGGTTTGGCAAAGGAGGGTTTGGTTGTTGCGGTTGTGGTTGATCAATGTTTTCACTGTTATCCCCCATTTTAACCTAATTGAATGTAAACAATTGAATTTAGTTAACAAATTTAAATAATTTTGTATTTGATTTAAAAAAACCTAGTTTTCATGAAAAAAACCATATTTAAATGAAAAACAAATAAACATTAAAAAAATACAAATATTAAATGAAAATGATTGAAAACAATGAAAATCTTACCTTTCAATGTATTTTTTAGCAATTTTTGGGCGAAAAACCAGATATCATATCCAACCGGATATCAGATTCCCAAAAATCGCACAGCTCATGGGTTAAAAATAACTCACGGGCTGTCACAGTCGAAATATATTGTCTCAAAAAATCGGATATCCAATTTTTATACTTAAATTATTTTTAAATAACATTATATTATATAATATAATAATATATTATTACATTATATATATAATATAATATTAGATTATAAAATATTATATTATATTATATTATATAATAATATATTATATAATAATATATTATATAATATAATATAATATAATATTTTATAATCTAATATTATATTATATATTATGTACTATGTAATATATAATATAATATAATAATATATTATATATTATATAATATGTAATATATAATATATTATTGTCCAAGGAGTTGAGCTTAACTGGTTAAAACACTGGGTTCTCACTATGGAGACCCAAGTTCAATTCCCAATAGAGACATCTGAAGTGGAATTCTAAGTTGTGACTCTTGGCCTTCCATAGGATGGGGAAGGTCTTGGGGTCAATCTAATCAAACATAATAATAATAATAATTCAAAGATATGTAATGGGGACGGGCCCCCCTACTGTGTCCCCACTGGTTCATGGCTCCAGTCAAAAGCTATTTAGGCTTCAGCCAATTACCGATCAAAAATTATATATATATATATATATATATATTATATTACATTATATATTATATAATTTATTTTTTAATTTAAAATTACAAATAAAAATCGGATATCTGATATTATCGGGCATCAGATTTTCTTTTGTGTTTACCATGCCAAGGTGTACTGATACCCAGGCCAAACAAAAAGTCAACACAGATTTTCGTGTTTTAGGTGAGTGGAGAAGGCTATTTTTCCACATCACCACTTTTTGGCCCCCCATGATCCTGCACTAACCCTTCTCTCTCTACCATTTTACGAAATATTTTAAACCTTTCAAAGGCTTCTGATTTATGTTTGAAGAAAGTTACCCAAACCATTCTAGTGTAGTCATCAACAAATAGCATGAAGTATTTTTCACCATTGATAGATCTTGTCCTTGTAGGACCTCATAGATCAGTGTGAACTAGTTGCAAAGGTTTAGTAGAGGAATGTTCTTTTGATTTGAAACTCACCTTTATTTTCTTACCTTTGATACACCCTGAATAGACAACATTTTTTGGTTTACTAAGCATCGAGAGACCTCTTACATTATGATATTTACTGATTCTAACTAGATTATCAAAGTTTATGTGACCTAAACATTTATGCCACAACCAGTTATCTTGAACTTGACACATAAAACACATACTTTCATTTCTTTCAAGATCAGTTGAGTCAAGAAGATTGTATATATTGCCATGAGTTCTTAATCCTGTGGCAACTATTTTACCAGACTTAGTTTTTATTGCACAACCTTGTAAGTTAAATGAGACATTGTATCCACTATCACAGATTTGAGTGACACTTAAAAGGTTATGTTTGAGTCCTACATAATATATATTATGAATAGGTGTATCATCATTGAGAAGCAAGGACCCTCTACCTTTTATTTGAATCCCTGAGTTATCACCAAACTTCACAAAACCACCTGCATAATCTTCAAGTTTCAAGAACTTGTCTTTATCCCCTATCATGTGGTTAGAACATCCACTATCAACAACCCATGAAGTTTTCTTATTAGAGAGAAAGGCATTTTGAACAAGCATGGATTGTTCAATGTTTTGGATTTGTTTAGGTCTCCAAACCTTTTTGTAGTTGGCTTACTTTGTTTGCACTATCTAGAGGTGTGACCAATACTATTATATTTGAAGCACTTGATTGTACTGGGAAACCCAAACACTTGTTTGTGACCAAACTTTGTTGATCTAGACATCGTAAATTTGCATTTACTAACTTTGTGACCAAATTTGTTACAAAAGAATCAATAACCATTGAAGAAAGAATTGAATCTAAAATTGTTCCATTTGTATCCATATGACTAATTTTTGCTACTGGTTGTCACATCTTGACTAGCAAATTTTGAACATTCACCCGTATCATCAGACTTCTTTTTCTTTCCAAGCATATTATACAAATAAATTGTTCTTTTATGCTCTTCCACTTTCTTTGTAAGAGAATCAACTTGTTGCTTGAGAGTTTTGAGTCTCATTTTCTTTATCAGCAAGAAAAGATTTTAGATTCTCTATAACTCTTCTAGAGTCATCTATCATAGTTTGTAGAGATACAATCACATTATGTGAACTTTTCTCTTGAGTAGAAATGTGCTTCTTGAGTTTATTTATCTCTTGAAGGGCGCAGAGCAGTTCACCTTCAAAGTTTATCTCACAATAGTTTTCTTGATCTGACTGACTGTTCATTTGACTATCAGACTTATGCTTAATATTTTAGGCATTTCAATTTCAACCATGAACATAGTTTTGTTAGGGTTTCAAGTAGATCCGAAGCAAATATGAACTAACAATTATATGAAGATTTAAATATTAAAGATAAAGAAATAAAATAGGACATAGATAACACAAAGATTTAATGTGGTTCACCTAGAATGGGTTACGTCCACCATACACAACTGTCCAATCTTTCTTATTATCCAGCAAAAATAGTACATCAACCTTGCAATGCCTTAAGTATCCAAACCGCTTATAACATACATTTTTAGGGCAACAAACAAAGTTGTCCTTTTTAGGGTTTTATTACAATGTCGGTTTTCATCAACAAAAAAAAGTAAAAAAAAAAAATCTCGGGGGCTACCGCCCCCGAACCCCCATAGCGGGCTTCGCCCGCTTTCTCGAGGCCCGGCCTAGCTCTGAATCCTGGCGAGGATACATGCTGAGTGTATAGTACTTTGCTGATCAATTGCCACATATCAACAATCTCCCACTTGGAGACTAATCAAGATCCACACCAAACAATCTCCCACTTGGAGACTGATACTAGACAACACCACTGTACTTGCAGCATCCACTGGATAAAACACTTGGACTTGACTGGTATAAATTCCACACTTATCAATCAAGAAGACCAACATAAACTAATGAAGAAATCAGCTTCTCATGTGGAACTACCTTCGTGAATATATCAACAGGATTCTCACTTGTGTGAATCTTCTCAAGCCGTAACTTACCCTCCTCCAAAATAGTTTGGACGAAGTGGTACCTGAGCTGAATGTGCTTTGTCCTTGAATGAAAAAAAAGTTCTTTACAAGATGAATGTCACTCTGGCTATCGGTATACAATGGGTGATCCTCCTGTGTCTGACACAATTCCTCCAGAAAACATTGTAACCAAATCATCTCCTTGCTGGCTTCTGTAGCAGCAACATACTCAGCTTCAGTGGTTGAAACTGCAACAACCTTTTGCAGCCTAGAAATCCAACTGACTGCAGTTCCCCCTATAGTAAAAACATACCCTGTAGTACTCCTCCATGAATCAATATCACCTGTCAGATCAGAGTCAATGAATCCACTCAAAGAAGCATTAGATCCTTTGAAACATAATGCCTTCATAGTAGTTCCTTTCAAATACTGAAGAATCCATTTCACAACATTCCAATGTTCCATACCCAGATTACTCATAAACCTGCTCACAACACCCACTGCATGTGCAATATCTGGCCTTGTGTAAACCATTGCATACATCAGACTGCCAACAACTAATGAATATGAGATGTTAGACATTTTGTTTACCTCTTCCTGTGCCTTTGGGCATATCTCCTTAGTCAATTTAAAATGACTAGCCAAAGGTGTACTAATTGCTTTTGCATCCTGCATGTTAAATCTTTTCAACACCTTCTTTATATATTTGCTTTGGGACAAATTCAAGGTTCTATTTTTCCTGTCCCCTATAATCCTCATATCGAGAATTTGCTTAGCTGCATCCAAATCTTTCATATCAAATGACCTAGCTAATTTCTGTTTAAGATCATTTATATGTTGCATGTTAGACCCAACAACAAGAATGTCATCAACATAAAGCAAGAGGATAATATAACTGCCATTATCCAATCTCTTAAAATATACACAATGATCAAAATGACATCTATGATAACCGTGTTCAGCCATGAAACTATCAAATTTTAAATACCATTGTCGAGGTGCTTTCTTTAGGCCATACAAACTTTTCTTCAACCTACACACCAAGTTCTCCTTACCTTTGACCTCATATCCCTATGGTTGCAACATGTAAATTTACTCCTCCAAATCTCCATGGAGAAAATTTGTTTTGACATCTAATTGTTCAAGATGTAAATCATCTGCAGCCACAAGACTAAGTATAGTTCTAATTGAAGTCATTTTTACAACTGGAGAAAATATTTCATCATAAGCTATACCCTTTTTCTGTGCAAAACCTTTTACCACAAGTTTGACCTTATATCTTTTTTGGCCTCCTTCCTCCTCCTTCAGCCGATAAACCCATTTATTAGGCAAGGCTCTTTTTTTTGCAGATAAAGGGATTAAGTCCCAAGTCTTATTTTTCATCAAGGAGTCCATCTCCTCTTTCATGCCTAGCTCCCACTGTTGTTTGGCATCCACTTGCATTGCTTCTTCGTATTCTTCTGGTTCACTAGAATCAGTTAATAAAATAGAATACAAAGAAGGAGAAAATATTTCAGGGGGTCTACTTGACCTTGTAGAACGTCTAACACTTGCAGGAGTTTGTGGGACAATCTGTTGTGGCTAAGCATCAGGTACCTGTGGCATTTCATTTTCAGAAATCTCATCCAACACCACATATTCTTGTTTGTCCTGTTCATGCTTCTTTTCCTGCATCTGTTCTTTATACATAACCTTCTCATTAAATATAACATCTCTACTTCTAATTATTTTCTTATTTTCAAAATCCCATAACCAATAGCCATATTCATCTATCGCATATCCAATGAAGGTACATTTCTGAGATTTAGCATCAAGCTTGGTTCTGTTTTCTTTATCAATATGGACAAAAGCTTCACAACCAAAGGTTTTTAGAAAAGAATAATTTACCTTTTTACCAGTCCATGCTTCCTCTGGAATACCACCATCCAAAGGGGTTGAAGGTCCTCTATTCATCAAATAGACATCAGTATGTACAACATCTGCCCAAAAATGTAAGGGCAATCCAACATGCAATCTCATGCTCCTCGTGCATTCCATGATAGTCTTATTCATTCTCTCTAACACACCATTTTCCTGTGGAGTTCCTGGAACTGTCTTCTGCTTTCGAATCCCATCTAAGGAACAGTAATCTTCAAATGTTTTGCTGCAATACTCACCTCCATTATCTGATCTAAGACACTTCAAATTTTTTCTTATCTCATTCTCAACCAAAGCTTTCCATTTCTTAAAAGTTTCAAAAACATCTTATTTTTGTTTTAGGAAATATACCCATGTTTTTTTGGTTGAGTCATCAATAAAAATAACATAATAACAAGAGCCACCAAGAGATGATACCTAAGCCGGTCCCCATACATCTGAATGCACAAGCTCTAACTTCTCACTCTTCTTCTCTTTCCCAACCTTGAGAAATCTAACTCTTTTCTGTTTACCATAAACACAGTTTTCACAGAACTCTAAATCAATCTTCTTTAGTCCTAGCAATAGATTTTTGGAGTGAAGGATTTTCATCACTTTCTCACTCATGTGCCCAAGCCTATGGTGCCACATTATCAGATCTGTTCTTGCAACATCTATTGTTGATGTCCCTGCAGTAACTTTATCTGTAGCAGCTAGGGTAGAGTAAGTGCTACTAGTACACAGATATAATGTGCCTACCTTCTCACCTTTAGCTACTACTAATGATCCTTTACTGACCTTCTAGATACTGTCTGAGAAGGTAACTATGCAACCTTCACTACCTAGTTGCCCTGCATAAATTAAATTTCTTCTTAAATTAGGAACATGTCTTACCTCCTGTAGAAACCAATCATTTCCATTCTGCAACTTGATCTTTATCTTTCCTTTTCCAACAATTTGATAGGGCTCATCATCACCCAAATATACCTTTCCAAAATCACCTTGAACATAATCTAGAAAATATTTTCTATGGGGTGTACAATGAAATGAAGCCCCAAAATCTATTACCCAGGAATCATTAACATTATCCAAACATAAGATTAAAGCATCTTGTAAAGTATTACTTGCAATATTAGCTTCCTTACTGTCATTTTCATTTTTGTCTCCTTCTTTGTTTTTTCGAGACCAACAGTCTTTCTTTAGATGACCAGGCTTTCTGTAGTACCAGTAATCTTTCTTTCCTCTAGATTGAGAGCGTCCTTTCTTTGGCTTCCCTCGTGACTTCTCATTCCAAGGGCCTTTTCCTCTTTCCTTTGATCTTCCTCTGTTCTCCACATTCAAAACACTACTTGATGATGTTGGAGTCTCACCTGTGCTTTTCCTTCACATTTCCTCACTTAGGATAACACCAACAATATCATCAAATACCAAAGTATTTTTATCGGAGACAAAGTTACTTATAGCCATAACCAAGCTATTCCAGCTTTTTGGCAAAGAACATAAAATCAAGAGAGACCTAACCTCTTCTACAAAGGTAATTTTTATCAAAGACAATTGACTGGTAATTGTATTAAATTCATTTAAGAGCTCTGCTACAGATCCTCCCTCACTCATTTTCAAATCGAACAAATGCTTCATAAGAATTACCTTATTCAAAGCCAAGGGTTTCTCATACAACTTAGCCAATGTCACCATCAAATCTACAGTCATTTTTGCTTCTGTTATATTGAATGCTACAGATAGTACAAGGCACAATCAAATGGATCCCAATGCCTTTCTATCTAAAATGTCCCACTCTTCATCTGACATTGTGGTTGCTTTCTTTGTCTTTCCTTCCAACGACCGCCACAAATCCTTTTGATACAGGTAATCCTCCATCTGCATTTTCCATAACTGATAATTCTAGCCGTTAAACTTTTTGACCTTGAATTAAGAATCCTCCATTTCTCCCACTCAAATCTGAAAGTCCTGTCAATTTACAGAAAACCTCTCTTTGATACCCATTGTTAGGGTTTCAAGAAGATCCGAAGCAAATATGAACTAACAATTATATGCAGATTTAAATATTAAAGATAAAGAAATAAAATAGGACACAGATAACACAGAGATTTAACGTGGTTCACCCAGAATGGGTTACGTCCACCATACATAGCCGTCCAATCTTTCTTATTTTCCAGCAAAAATAGTACATCAACCTTACAATGTCTTAAGCGTCCCAACTGCTTATAACATGTGTTTTTAGGGCAACAAACAAAGTCGGCCTTTTTAGGGTTTTATTACAATGTTGGTTTTCATCAACAAAAAATGGCAATTTTTTTTTTCTCAGGGGCTATCGCCCCCAAACCCCCGCAACGGGCTTCGCCCGCTTTCTTGAGGCTCGGTCCGGCCCCGAACCCCGACGAGGATATGCGTCGAGTGTACAGTACTTTGCTGATCAGTCGCCACATATCAACAAGTTTCTCCTTCATCTCCTAAAGAGTCATCTGACTCATCATCAAAGTCTTCTTTACTGAAAAGACTCTTTTTCTTTTTGAGATTGTTGAAGTTAAATTTCTTTTTTGGACTAAAGGCCTTTCTCCTTAAATGTTTCTCAGTTTGATCATCATCAAGGTTTTGATTGGATTAGGACATTGGCCAACAAAATGACCAACTTTACCATAGTTAAAGCATTTACGAGGCAATTTTGCTCTATATTTCTTCTTAAGATTTCTCACTAGAAGAGCCTCTAATGTGTTAGATAGGTCTGATTTCTAAGTTATATTTTCTTGATAGATATTTTCAAGTTTTTCCCATATTGCATGGGCAGATTTATAGTGCATGATTTTGACAAAAACATCTTTTTTCAAATCACACAAGATAGTATGTTTGGCTCTGCAATTCATTTCATACTGTTTTTTCTCATCAGGAATAGTAGGTATGGTAGCAGGAACAATGTACTTACTGCAGACAATGTTTCAGACATCAAGATCAATAGAGATAAGATATGTTTCCATAATGATTTTCCAAAACACATAATCAGTTTCATCAAATAATGGAGCTTTAGTAACAAAGGAACCATCTTGAATATGTGACATGATAGAAGACTTCCAAGACCAAGATCTATCCTAGACAAAGCCTAATGCAGGACCCTATGCTCAGATACCACTTGTTGGAAGTGGAGTCACTCTGAGAGGGGGGGTGAATTAGAGTGGAGTGGATTTTCAAAAACAATCAATCTTGAGATAATGTTTAGAGTTTTAAATTAGTATATGAGAGAAGTGAATTTAAGCATGTGAGAACAATGAGACTTATGCAAACATAAAGGGCATTTGAAAGCATGTAATAAAATTGTTCAACCAAAATTTACTGAACAACTTGTTTTATGCTTTATTGACATACCATGACTATTGCACATTTAACATGATTAATCAAATTGATCTAGAACAAATAGAGTGCTGAAAGTAATGAGTAGAATTGAAAGGTAATTTTAGACATAAGTATCAGAGCTTGACATTTTGCAAATACATGAAGAATAACAAAGAGAAACAAGAGATCATGCATAACACCAAGATTTCCTGAGTGGAAAAACCCTCATGGGGTATAAAAAACCACTCGAACCTATATCCTTTATTCAATCTCAAATCATCAACACTTACAAAAGTGGAGTACAACTCAACACCTCAAATCAAATTCCTTCAAAATAATCAAAGTCAAGAAATGCACTCAACAGTGGTCTTACAACTACATTTTAAGTGCAGTCCTAACATCACATTTGAATACTTTCACAATATGATTTTCAATAATCTCAACTTATTGCAACTGAATCAATAATGTGATATAGTGTCTTTAATCAAAACAATGTTCTATGTTATCTGAACCAGAGTGTTCAAAATACATTGCACTATTTCCATACACCTTCGTTTCATAGCCCAGCTATGGCTTTTTATTACAAAGAGTGTGTATTCAGTTATGTCGTGAAAATTCCCCTTTTTTTTCTCAAAAAAAAACTGCTCAGGCAAAAAGCTGAGTATACACATTATGCTCGAGTTAGGGTTTGAGAAAGACAGTTACTTATGAGAGAAAGCCACTTTTTCTTTTCTTATCTGCACATGAAAAATCATTTGTTTTTCAATGCAAGAACAAAGTAAAAGAAATCTGTTCGAAATAGAACTAAGGTAATCTTTTTCTCTTTTACCAAAAAATTTCCTTAACTAAAAATCAAAGCACTATAAAGAAAGCACATCTGATATCGCGGAACCAACAAAGAAACAAACTTAGAAAGTGAAAAGATGTTACCTCTTCTCAAGGTGGAAGAAACTGAAAAACAAATCCCTTAAAATCTACGAACTCACCCAATACCAGCATTCGAACCGTCTCAGTTTGTAGGACAATATAGTAAAAACCCACAATCATGCATGAGCTAAACTGCTCATAATAGCTCTGGAACTGATTTCTCATGGCGGCAGAGTGGGGAAGCTTGCAATGAAAAACAAGAATGTCGTTTACTTGCCCTAATGTCTTTTTTTCTTTTCATCAAAATGAAATCATTTTGAAATCTGCCCAAAGACTAACATTGCAATTTATGGTTGATGTGTCTACACATCAAGTAAACCCATCATACTCACATCCACATGAGTCCATAATGCAGTCCACGTCAATGATAATAACCATGGTCAACTGTCTCCTTTAAAAACTGATTCAAATCATGTTAAAACCACAATGCATGATATGTTAAGTAAACCGCAATACATAATATGTGAAGTGGAGCCTGCACTACACATAAAAAATGCCACAGTTAATAATCCCATTTCAAAAGTTCATTTTGACTAGACTAGTCAACCAAGATAAAGAACTTAGTAAAATCGAATACATATGCCAAGCTAACCCTGCACAAGGATTCACATAATATCATCACATGAGATCAACCACTTGTGAACACATATTCCATCTGACTACACATGAAAGTCAAGACATCAACGCACAATATATCAAAGCTGAAAGCAAGGCATCACTGAATCAATATGCTACATGAAAATCATCAGAGCTACTATCATCAAGGACAACATCACAAGGGAAAACCAACATTACATTCTTTCTTCTTAGAGAGATTATTCTGCCCTTGACGTTTCCTTTCAGCTATATGTTTTGAAGTGTAACAATTAATATTTGTCAATCGAATGGCCTTCCATGAGTGTACATTTCTTTTAGTGTTGTGATGAGCTGGTTCCATACATTTAAGGTGATTTTCTTAGCCATGCTCTATAGAGAAGATGTGGAAAAGTTCATGGAATTTGGCTTACACCTACCAATTTGAATTGCTAAGACCATTTTGACAAATCCTACTTTGTACATAGCTGCAATCTTTGCGATCCAAGAAAGTATGTTTAATTAGGCATTCCATCAAATAATCTACGTGCTTGTTTATGCTTTTGTATTGTGCAGGCGTATATACTTGGACAATTTCAAATACAAGATCTGACAAGAATTCTTCATGGATGTCCATGTTCTGTTCCAAAACCACCCATTTCAAAAGCCAAGTACTAGAGATTAGAGACAATATTTAACTTGCTTATTACAGATGAACATGGAGATGCTAACTAAAATTGAAAACAAACCAAAATTGGAAATACAAATTGAAATGTTTTTATATGATGCAAGATTGCCAATCAGCCCAAGATGCTCCTGCATCAATTATTACTGGAAAAAACATTGGATCGTCAAACAAAAAAATGTTTTTTAGACAGTCATCTGTGACTCTACCCAGAAAAGCCAGTTGTGGTTTTTCTTAAAGTAAAGTTCACTTCCAATTTTTCACTACAACACCCAACCTCTGATACTAGCTCTCACCTGAAATGACATCTTTTTTAATGACTTCGCCTCCATAAACTTGGCTCGTATGCTTCAATTTGTATGAGAAACCTCACTGCCTCCAATACATTGCAATAAATTTGTCTTTTGGCTTTCATTCGTACTTAGTAATCTTCAATTTGTACCTCTCAATAATCCTTCCATATTTGGTATTCATTCCTTCTATTAGTTGCAACTATCCATTTTGATAGGGTGTCTGCTTTCTTATTCCCATCTCTCCTTGTATGTGTAATTTTGAATAAACAAATGAATTTAAATTGTCTCTTTTTAATTTGATTAATTTATTGATATTCCAAACTTGAGCTTCACTTTTTATGATCACATTTACTATTATCTAATAATCCCCTTCTAAATGTAGCTTTGATATCAACAATTTGCTCACCAAGTTTATGGCAAGCAAAGTTGCCTTCACCTTCACTTTGTTGTTTGTCTCGTTCATGAGATTTTGAGATCCTAATGCCAAAATGTTCCCTGTCCAATCATGACCGACACATCCTGCCCCTAATGGGTCGGGGTGTGACTTGGAAGCCTCGTCAAAGTTGGTTTTTATCCATCCTTCATTTGATTTGATCCAACCAACATGCTTTGTCTTGTGCAACGGTAGAATTTAATTAAATAATTTTAATTAAAAAATTTATTGTTACATTAGTCTCAAATATCATTACCTAATGTATTTAATTATTACATTTATTTAATAAGCTTATACTTGATGATTCTATCTTACACAATTTTAGCTTTATTCTAAATTTTCTTACCTACATTAAGGTTTTCATTGTCCACATAATTTTTTTCCATTTACATCTTACTTTTATAATAAAAAATTCTGTACATTCTTTTTGTTTCATTACTTAAATTTATTTATTTTTTATTAGAGTTTAAAATATTATTTTATATATTTTTCACTCACCCTTGACCATTATATCAGGGTTTCAATATTACATCTAATATATCACTAATATTTTCAAAATTTTAATCTAAATCTAAACTTATAATATTTATTTTTTAAATATATTTTGTTCTATAAGCTACTTGAGATGCTTGTCTTCCATTACAAATTTGTGCTCATCTAAATCCTACCATGACTATAGTGCATCCAAATGTGTTGGATTAAAAATAACTGATATATATCTTAAATACATTTATATTAAATTTATTTATACGTATTAATATAATATTATTTTTTATATATTATCTATAAATGAATTGTATATTATTCTTTTATATATAAGAGTTAGTATGATATAATATATAAATACATTATATGTATAAACAAATTTTATATAAACTCTTATTATATAACTATAATAAATATATCCAAATCAACATATATTAGGGAATGATAGTTGAGAATAATAACTCATTTTTTTTCACAAAAGTTAAAATTACTTTTAACTCAATAACAAAGTAGTAATTATTTTTAATTAATTTTATTTAATTAAATTGACACATACTTGGGAAATATGATCTTTCTCTAGATAAAGACAATTTGCATTTATTTATATAAAGTTTGTTCATGTATATTAAATTAAATTAAATTATTTTAATATTTATATTTTACATTATATTATATATAATATAAATAAAATTATATATATATATATATATATAACCTAAATATTTCTATACAACTAATTTATTTTAGAACAAAACAATTAAACCAACATATATTAATCTAAAAAGTTAAAAAGAAAAGTAGTTGAACTTAATATGGAATAAAACAAGAAGTACCAATAGGGAAAAGTAAAATTAATGCAAAAAACTTATTGATGTCATCATCAGTAATTTTGAGTTGTCTTCATAAAGTATGTAGAAGAAATTTGAATAATGCAAGTAGGCGAGTAGTGAACGATCTGAAACCAAACTATCACAGTGACGTGAGAAAATGGAAAACGATAAAATATTTTTTTTAGATCAGCTTCAAAGTCAGAGCTTAGTGTGTGCTCTTAAGCCAAGCCGAGATTTTCATCCATAATGGGGATTGTTTCTATCACACATCTTTTTGTCTATTCAATCATACCTAGTTGTCCATGGAGGCGGAGACACCAAAACATAGGTTCAACTAACACAAACCCCTATATAACCCCAATATTTTTCCCCGTCTCTATGTGTGCACAAGTTACGAAAACGTTTGATAAAAATCATTCATTTTGATAGATTTTTGGTACTTTCTCCAAGCTCTATTTGTACAGACAAAAGTACAGTTGTACAAACATCCCCACGATGTGTCGCTATCTAAGGCAAGGGATTTATGCATCTAGTATGAAAATCTGTATGTTTTTTCTTTTTGTTTCTATATCGAAATATTTTTAATGCATAATATATTCAAGTTATGAATATTTTTCAATTTCACTTCATATTTTAGTTTAGTTTTAAGTTTTAGTTTTAGCACTTCAATTTTAGTTCACTTGACTATATCAGTTGAGGTAGTTGAGAGCCTTTTTCTCCTTAAGACCTTGTTGTCTTGAGAGTAGAAAACCCCCTCTACATTTTGGTGAATTTGATGTGAATGCCTCATGTCAGATCTCATTGTTCAAAATTTTAATCCAATTGATAATGTCTTTTAAGAGTTAGATTTGGATATGTTGGATGATTCTCTAGATGACTTTCTAGAGGCATCTTCTTCTACTTGAAAAATACCTATTATACAAATCCACCCTTAGAATCTACTCCTTGTAGGATTATAGTCTCTACTGCCCCTAAAGGCCTAAGACCAATCATTTATGTGACTTTGGCTAGTCCTTCTTCGAAGTGATTTCATTCATGGTGTTACACATGGAAGTGATTAGCTTGATCTATTTACAAGGTTTACATGTTTTAAAGATTCTTTTTATCATGTAGTAGCTCATACTTACAACACTCAAAATATAAACACAATATTGATAAACCTACTTCTTTACCACCTTCTCAACCAAAATTTCTTCAAGCACCCAAATGTTTATCCAAGCAACCAAGTGAATATGATCTTATTGAGAAACTTCATGTTATTCCCGCTAAGATCTTACTTTGGGATTTGCTTCTTGGACTACTTTGGTTTATCAAGGTATGCTTTAGGTAGCTCTTCAAAAGATTTTATTACCTTCTTCAAATAGGATGTTAGATGTAAATGTATTGATACATCATATTCATACAAATTCATAAAATATTATGTGCTGTCAACATGAACTCCCACCTCCAAAAGTAAGAAATCAAGTAGATCCATTGATCATAATTGTTTATGCTAATAATGTCATCATTAGGAAAACTCTCATTGATACCAATTTGACACTCAATGTTTGTAGTCTTGATCTATTGCCTAAAATTAAAGTTGATTCAAGTTATCTTGCTACATATTTGGGCATTTTTATTTAGGTTCTAAAGATATGACTAGTTAGTGTTCCTACCTTGGTGTATGTTATGTCAGGACCTATATCATACAATATTATCTTGGGTAGAGCTTGGATTCATGCTTTAGGAGTGATCACTTCTACCCTTCATGATTATGTTAAGATTGTTGCTAACAATCAGGTAGTTACGATCAAGGTTGGCCCTGATGCTATCTTCTTATGTCCAACGATAGGAATTGGTCCTACTTTGGTGACACCTACCTTCTAAAATTACATTCTATAATTATCTTCTAATGTGGCAACATCTACTTCTATGATATTCCTTGTAAAAAATACCCTTGAAAAGGATGTCCCTAATGAATATTCTCATAAGAAGAAATTTTTTCCTAAATAAGAAAGTTCTAAATATACTCCTACTTCTTCTCCTAGATCAAATGAATGCTTAGGTGATGATTGGGGATATTTGGACTTTACCAAATCTTGCATAGGGAAAATACAATTCAGTAGATCCTATCCACTTAAATATTCTGGTAAATCTTATTTGCCTCTACTGAAAATGATGATTATATCTTTGTAAAGCAAGGTGATACTTATAATATTGAATATGTTTTTAATACTAATTCCTCCTACTTATTGTGAGTTGCAATCACATAATGGATATGATTTTATATTCTCTTTGAATTTAGTTATGGAGGTAAATGTTGTGGGTGTGGTAAAAAAGGTATATAGCTCCTTTAGAAGTCAATCCTCATCACTCTAAGATTGGACTTGGATACTGCCCCACAACTTCTAAGACAATTCCATGGTTGAATATGATAATTTTTTTCAAGCTTGTTCCTCTTAAAATTGTTCATCCTGAATATATGGAAAGTAAAGTAAACTATAATGAAGATCCTCTAGATGTTTTATCTTTAGAGGAAGCTCTAAAAGAATTCTTAGGTTTCTATTATGATCTTCCTTCTTATTACCATAAGCGTCAATTCCCATACTTCTTGAATAGTCAAGTGTACTTTGGAGACTCTATTATGGGTGTTGATTTATTGTGATGAGGAGAGCATACCTATACCACATCCTAAACACCACAATGCTCTCCTTAAGGGAAATAATTTTTATGTCATCATGGATGCTAAGTCTTTTGAAAAGGTAAATAAAGTTGGAAAATGCCTTTCTTCTGAAATCTAAATTGCATTCTGATCTCCTACATCATTTTTCTAATATCTTTGCTTGGTCATATAAGGATATGCTTGGTATTGATGATTTTTTAATGGTTTATAATATCATTCTATGTCTCAATGTCAAGCCCACCAAACAAAAGATTCATAAAATAATCCCAAGGTTGTCTTGTTAGTCAAGAATAAGATAGAAAAAATTCTAAAATTGGGTTTTATCCGTATTGACTACTCATGTTAGATCTTGAGTATCATTTATATTAGTAAAACTGATGGTCACATTCATGTTTGCATTTGATTTTGTGATCTTACCAAGGCTTCTCGTAGAGATTTTTTTCCATTACTTGATATCAATATGATTGTGGATTCAATTGTAGGTCACGCCTTACTTTCTTTCATGGATGGCTTCTCAAATTATAATAAAATCCTTATTAATCTAAAAGATTGTATAAGACAACCTTCACAACCTATTGGGGTGGGTATGTGCAAGCTAATGAGTCACAAATTCGCGGAAGCCTGTGCATTGGAAAACGCGCTCCTCAAAATGGGCCCCTGTTTTCAAAAAATGGGGGCCTATTCTAAAAAAATGGGGGCCCATTAATGGTTTGGGCTCCCGAGCCGAAAGGTGAGGGGGGGCGAAGCTAAATAAAATGGGCCCCTGTTTCTAAAAAAAATGGGGGCCCATTTTTAAATAACGGGGCCCATTTTTAAATAACGGGGGCCCATTTTGAAAACGGGCCCCCGTTTTTAAATTGTATTTTAACCATTTTTTTGGGCAAATTTTTCATTTCCACCGTGACAGTGAATTGGCAAGAGGAGATAAAAAATGGGCCCCCATGCCGTGGTTTCCATTTCAAGCCTCCACCACTATCCCAGGTACACATTCAGTCATCTATTTTCACATTTCATAATTTTTTTGTATATTTTTCTTGTTTTTTTGTGTATTATTTAGTTTTTATTGTATAATTTTAGTTTTTTTTAAAGTAGCATGTAAATAAATTATTTTTTATATTTGTAAATTCTTGATTTTGATCTAAAATATTTTTCAACAGTTAACCCTAAACCCTAATCAACAAATTTAGAAATCAAAACCAAACTTAGATAATTAACAAAACAAAATATAAAATTAGATATCTCAGAAACATCATAACGAAAATGAAATCGAAACAAAAATGAAAATGAAATCAAAACAAAAACAAAAACGAAAATGAAATCAAAACAAAAACAAAAATGAAAATGAAATCGAAACAAAAACAAAAATGAAAATGAAATCAAAACAAAAACAAAAACGAAAACGAAATTGAAACAAAAAAAAAATGAAAATGAAATGGAAACAAAAACAAAAATGTTCGAAAAGGAAATCGAAATAAAACCAAACATATGTACCTAAATTGTTCTTAATCCTCATTAGGCAATACAAAAGTTACCACTAAATTAGTATAACCTTAAAAGTAATTAACATTACACTTCAAATTTTAGATATCAAAGTTTAGGCTTAGGTTTATGCCATGTCATGGCATAAAGGTCCTATTATGGTCCTATTATGTCATGTGATGGTATAAAAGGATCAATTATTATGGACACATTATGTCATGTCATGGCATAATAGGACACATTATGCCATGATGGCATAATGTGTCCTATTATGCCATGACATTGCATAATGGGTTCATAGTTGGTCCTATTATATCATGTCATGGCATAATAGGACCTATTATGCCCTATTATGCCATGACATTGCATAATAGTCCACCTATTATGCCATCATGGCATAACAGGTCCATATTAGGACCTATTAAGCCACAACATGACATGATTTTCTCAAAAATTGCCAACTTCATCATCTAATTCATCTGCAACACTGAAACTATGCTAATTCGACATGTTTACTTAGTATGATAGGACCTATTATGCCATCATGGCATAATAGGTCCTCTTATGCCATGACATTGCATAATAGTCCACCTATTATGCCATAATAGGACCTACTAAGCCACAAAATGACATGATTTTATCAAAAATTGCCAACTTCATCATCTAATTCACCTCCAACATTGAAACTATGCTAATTCAACATGTTTACTTAGTATGATAGGACCAATTATGGACCTATTATGCCATGATGGCATAATAGGTCCTATTATGCCATGGCATTGCATAATAGGTCCATAGTTGGTCCTATTATTAGATTTTTAAAAACTTATAAATATCTTGTGTATCATTTAACATATCCACACCTAAAGGATTTGGTTTTGCATAAAAATTAAAAAATAGAGAAAAGTAAGCATAATTTTTTTATTCATGGGTGAAAACAATTCTTATGACACCTTGGACAAGTACCTTGGCATCATGTATAATTTTTTTAAAAAGTACCCTACACTTGGAGTATACCATAATCCATTCAAATTCTCTTTATTCTCAACCATCCTTGTCATCATCCATATCATGTATCTCACATTCCTAGTTTTTGACCTTGATTCAAGTGTTTTAATCATTTTGAGACATGTTTTAGGAAAATTCTAATATATAAAATCCTATTTACAGAGAACTGTTACAAAAAAATTGAGAAGATGAGTAACATATATCCGCATCTCTACCAAAGTAGGGAGTATGAGTTGAACATGTGATGCCTACCTAGGTAGATATCTACCCAAGTAATCTTATCCTATCCTCTAGGTGCAAATATGCAATACAATATTTAGGTAAATGCAAGAAAATAATGATGCACCAACAAAGTGAATGCACACATTGAGGTGACACATAACATAAAAGAGAAACCACTAGATATCACATGATTTAATATTTTATGTTTACTTCATATTCTATTACTTCATGTGTTTTATCTCCTATTTTTACATTAAATCTAATCTTTATTAGTAACTACTAATTTCCCATAATGATTGATGTCTTATACTTTAATCTTTGTTCTAGCTTATGATCTTCAAGACTATTTGCTTCATATGTATGTTCATATAGTGTTTTTTTAATCTTATTAAAGCATTATCTTATGTTTGTATATTGGTTAATCTATCTTCTTAAAGTATTATCTTATGTTCATACATTGGCCTATTATTATAGAGAATATAATAGATTATCACTATTTGATCACACATTTTTGCATCTTAATATCGTATGATTGTGCCTCACATGATGATCTTATGATCATATCTTGGTTTATAGAGCGTAATGATCTTACATTTCAATATCTTATTTTAAGCACTTATCATCAATCCTTATATATTCTTACACTAGAAGGAGGATCATCTTATTTCTCACTTCTTTATTGATCTTATGTATGAAATATTTTATATTGATTTCAATAGTTGATGCATTTTACAAGAAATGAATTTATTAAATTGAATATATAATAGATTTATGATGTTTCATTGAAAGTTTTTATTAAGTTTTGTGCGCAAATTTAATATTTAAAGATTCAATAGTATGTACATGTATATTTTTTTAAGTTCAATATTATATTATATATTTCATGTGTATCTCATTCAACAACATAGAAATGTTGCTATTTATAAATTTTTTTTTTTAATTTAGTAAAATAGATTCTTCTTTGACATAGAGTTGTATATAATTCATGTATATCTTTATATATGCAGGAGCTCTTTATTATCATGGATGTCTTTGACATAGATGAACTATTAGGTGAAAATACCCCACCACAACTCCCTCCTCCTCCTCCTCCACCTCCACCACCACCACCACCACCTCCACCTCCACCCCCTAGATTGGATGAAATTCGTTTAAGAGAACGAATTAATGAAAACCTACAAGTGATTGAACAAAACATTGCTGCTATCCAAAATGAGCCAATCACACCACCCCATCTTGTAGAGTTTGCAAAATCAATGCAAACTATTGTTGAGTCAGTTAGATCTATTGATTCTCAATTAGATCAATTTCATAGACGATGACAAGAGTTGCGTGATTTTTATGCTAATGGTTTAACTTATAGGCAAATCACTGATTTGAAAATAACCAAAGCTCATTTATGTCCATATTTTACTAACCCAAAAACAAGAGAACCAATGCAACCTAACCAGAAAAGAATTTCAATTAGGTGGTGTGTATATCCAGAAATGGCTAGATACTTTTGGGATAGATGGTGGATGGTTTTTGATTATCCACCACATCATAATTATGAGGTCCCTTTTTATTTTTTGAAGAAATTATACTGTGAGTTTGTAATGAACCAAAAACCAAATTATTTTGACATTAAGTCATTCCAGGGTGTTGGTCGTGGAATGCCACAGCATAGATTAGGGGCACGGAGTAATAATCCCCTACCAGATCCACCCGTAGTTCCACTTATTGCTCCATCGATTCTTGCAGATGTCCAAAATACATCATTCATTTCGACATTAGATGCTTTGACTTCCCTCATAGGTAACTTGAGTGAGCAAGTTGCTCACATGGCATCTGCTCCTCGATGGATGCCACATATGTGTTTGAGTTGTCATGAGACGTGTGTAGGTCCTACTGCTGCTACAGGATCTACTTCAGTTCCAGCTGAGCATGATGCAGTAGATGATAGTATGATGACATCTTATATCGATTTTCTTTGCTCGGATGTTCATCTTGACCAGGTATAGATATATATACATGTACATGTCAATCTTTTAATACTTCATTAAATATAGGTATAAACTAAGTGCATCTCTTTTTTTTATACAATCTAATACTTCATTAAATAAATTTGTTTATGTAGATAAGGACTAAACCTAATATTAGAGTCAATATTGCATCTACTGGAACACAACTTGGCACACCTTATGGGGTATAGTATAAATTTATATCTAGACATTGTAATATTTTTTTAAGTTAATATTTTATCATCGTATACTATATAAATTTTCATGTTGATACATTGAATGCTTCTTTCTCTAGGATTCAGGTCATGAGGGACCCTCTACATCACATCAAGAAGAGGGTCTGACTACTATGTCACCATCTATGGTATGTATCTTATAATTCTTAAATTAAATATGAACTCTTACAACATTGTAACTTAACTTGAAATTATTTAGTACACATATATATGTTCACCAAATATGATTTCATTAAATGCATGTATGCTGGTGGACACTACCATTAGGATAGGTTATCCTCATAATTTTGATTAGAGCCAATTTTAACGCACATCAACATCCTTTGAGGTATTAATATGTAATACTTAATTTGATCTTATTTTGACTCTTAATTTAAGAGTTAATTGGACACTTTGAATTTGACCTTGTACAGGAGTTAGATAGCACTACATTTGGTGTCGATACTGCACAAGATACTGCTAGAGGATCTGATGAGCATATGGTAAGTTTGTAGCTTAATTTATGAATTCTACTCTATTTGATAAATGATTCTTTTAATAGTTAATTTCAAGTAATATTTTAATATTATTTTTTTATTGTACAACATGAGACGAGTGGATCTGGACCACGTCCCGTGGATAAGAGAGATACTGCTAGAGGATCTGATGAGCATATGGTAAGTTTGTAACTTAATTTACAAATTCTACTATATTTGATAAATGATTCTTTTAATAGTTAATTTCAAGTAATATTTTAATATTTCTTTTTTCTTGTACAACATGAGACAGACCTGGATCTGGACCATGTCCTAGGGACAAGAGACCATGGGATGTTATTGATGATAGCACTTAGATTTTACTGTTTATTTGGCTTTGATATGTACTTTTTTATGGACTTTACACATTTGTTTACACGTGCACATACTTTATATATATGGATAGTTGCATAATAGGATTAGATCATATATATTTTGTGCATACTTTATATATTTTGTGCACATTAGATATTATGTGGAGTGAACATCATGTTACCATCTATATATATATATATATATATATATATATATATATATATATATATATATATATATATATATATATATATATGGATTATGTGGACTTGAAATTTTACTGTTTATTTGGCTCTGATATGTACTATTTTATGGGCTTTACATATTTGTTTACACGTACACACATACTTTATATATATGGATAGTTGCATAATAGGATTAGATCATATATATTATGTGCATACTTTATGTGTATTGTTCCCATTAGATATTATGTGAACTTGAAATTATGTGAAATTATATTTTGTGCATACTTTATATATTATGTGGACTTGAAATTTTATTTAAGGAAGTTGTGCTTAAACAACTTTATAGGGATTATGTGGACTTGTAATTTTATTTTTGGAATTTCATTTAAATAGTTCTTGTGATTAGATAAACTAAAGGTACATAGATCATGAACTAAGTATCGAAACATATCTTATAATTATAACATATTCTAAATTAAAAAGTATCAAAACAAATATAATGAATAGAACTTGATTAAAACATAATTATCTCATTCATAAATTTGACCAATAGTCTCTCATTTATGTATATTGTACACAAAATGTAATCAAGAAGACATATCTAAAATAAAATAAATAGTCTATTTAAATTATAATAATAAGTATTTATATCTCTCAAAATACAACATAAAGTATGCACAAACAATAGTAGTCATTGAGGCCAAGTCTACTCTAAGAGACCTGGAAAAAATAAATACATATGATTAATTTTTATAATCAGGATGCATTGAATTTAAAATACAAAGGGATTTGCCTTAAGGGTACAAAAATTTAACTTACTTGTACTTAATCAAAATGAAACATAAAGTATGCACAAATAACTTTATTTTCATTGATGCCTTCTACTTGTGGTAGACCTGAAACAAAATTTTACTAGATTAGATTTTATAATTATGATGCATGATATAAAATGCTATATATAATATGCATCATGACTTTTAAAACAGAGGTGGATTAAGGGTTTAAATTATAACTTACTTGATATTCATTCTGTTATACCATCTGCATCCTCTCTCTTTTGCAAAGCATATATAATTGTCTCGTGCTCTTCCATAGAGGGAGTCCATAATTGTTTATTAGCAGGCCTGCCACGATATCTATCCAATTTTATATTAGTTGCCAGTACCAAATGCGAGTAATGTATAATCTTCTTCTCTAATTCATAATCTTCAAATGCAGACAATCCATTCTTTCTTGTTAGATATTTGCGTAGCCAAGTGCCAACAACAACCACATATCCTGTTGGATAGTCATAACCATCATCATCTACTCGAGGAGTGGTTAGGTAAATTTTGTTGGGTTAATTAAGGTGGGTTATTACATGTGGTATCAGAGAAAAGGTTCAAATATAGGCCTTGTGCTCACTTCAATTTATACAACTAAGGGAATGTTTTGCAATGGTAGAAATTAAATTTTAAAATCCTAAATCAGGAACTAACTACATAATTTAACTTTCAGGTAAAACCCTAGAATGGCTAGGGAAGTAACTAAGTGTTTGCCGAGGGCAAGGGTACAATTCCTGAGTTTGAAACAAGGGTAGACCTCTATGTGGCACCCATAGGATTGTATGGTGTAATTATTGGAATGAGTTGGTTAACAAACCATCAAGCTAATATAGATTGCTATAATAAAGTGTTGAATGTTTGGATGATGGAGGAAGAAGGGTCAAAATCCAAGGAAGGTTTAACCCCATTAATATAGAAACCATATCAGCCATGCAATTAAAGAAGGAAAGAAGAAGAGGAGGCCTAATCTATATGGTTGAAATTGATAAAGGAAAAGAGGAAAACACCCCAACCTTTGAGAATACCCCTTTCTTAAAAGAATTCAAGGATGTATTTCTAGAAGAATTACCTGACTTACCTCCTAAGAGGAAGTTTGACTTTTCTATCGAAGTGCTACCAAGAGCTGAACCAGTATCAAGGGCACCTTACTGAACGAACACAAATGAATTACAAGAGCTCAAAATGCAATTAGAGGAAATCTTAGCTAAGGGATTAATAAGGCCAAGTGTATCACCATGGGGAGCACCAGTCTTATTTGTTAAGAAGAAGGATGGAACCTTAAGACTATGCATCGACTATAGGATGTTGAGCAAGGCCACAATAAAGAATAGGTACCCCTTACCTCGCATAGAAGATCTTTTTGACCAAATGAAAGGAGAAGCAGTTTTCTCAAAGATAGACCTCCGGTCAGGGTACCATCAACTCAGAATTAAGGAGGAAGACATTCTAAAGACAACTTTTAGGACTAGATATGGGCATTGTGAATTCACAATAGTTCCTTTTGGTGTAACCAATGCCCCAGCTGCATTTATGAACCTAATGAATAGTGTACTCCATGACTACTTGGATAAATTTGTTTTGGTATTTCTGGATGACATATTGATTTACTCTAGGAATGAGGAGGAACATTTAGTACACCTACAAATTGTTTTGCAAAGGTTGAGAGAACATAGGTTATATGGGAAATTGTCAAAATGTGCCTTCTTCGAGGAAAAGATTCACTACCTTGGGCATATAATACCAAAGGAAGGAATAGTAGTTGATTCAGATAAGATAAAGGCAATAGTAGAATGACCGATCCCTAAAAATGTTTCAGAGGTAAGAAGCTTTATGGGGCTAGCAGGTTACTATAGGAGGTTTGTGGAAGGATTCTCTAAGATAGAAAACCCCATCACCTCATTACAAAGGAAGGGTAAAAGGTTTGTGTGGACAAAAAAAAGTGATAAGGCATTCCAAATTTTGAAAGGGAAACTAACTTCAGCACCCATTCTAAAAGTACCAAATCCGAATGGACACTTCACAGTCATAAATAATGTTTCTATTGAAGGTTTAGGAGGAGTACTTGTCCAAGATGAAGGGGTAGTAGCTTACGAATCCAGACAGCTAAAGACTCATGAAGTCAATTATGCACCCCATGACTTAGAGTTAGCAGTGATTGTGCATGCCCTATAGAAATGGAGACACTTCTTACTAGGGAAGCCCTTTGAGTTGAAGTCGGACAACCAAGGACTAAAGTACATCTTTACCCAACCCCACTTAAATGCCATACAAAGAAGGTGGTTAGAGTTTCTAAGTGAATATGATTTTGAAATTGAATATATTAAGGGGAAGGAAAATAGGGTGGCAGATGCTTTGAGTAGGAGGAGACACTTGATGACTATAGCAACATTCAAAACTTCTTTCAAAAGGCAAGTGATGGACGAGAAAGGTCACGACCCATGGTATGAGCAAGTCAAATTGACATTAGAACATGATCCAACCAATCCTAAGATTGGAGGGTATACATTAGACGAAGATGGGTTGCTCAGATACAGTAATAGAATCTATATTCCTAATTTAGGAGACTTAAGGGAAGTAGTCTTGTCGGAGGCTTACAATGCCCCTTATTCAGGGAACCTAGGAGTTAACAAACTTTATGAAGATTTAAAGAAGTTATACTTTTGGCAAGGGATGAAGAATGTCATAGTCAAGTATGTGGCTAAATGTTTGGAGTGTCAAAGAGTAAAGGTAGAACATAGACATCCAGCTGGATTGTTACAGTTACACGATATACCTCAACACAAGTGGCAAGTTATTAGCATGGATTTTATGCAAGGGTTGCCCATGTCACCTTTTAGGCATGATACAATAATGGTGGTAATTGACAAACTCACTAAGGTGGCACACTTTATACCAGGGAACCTAATGGATGATGCACCTACCTTGGCTAGGTGCTTTGTTAAGGAAATATTTAGGTTGCATGGAATACAAGAGAAAATCATATCAGATAGAGATGCTAGATTCACTTCAAGGTTTTGGACAACTCTTCAAGCAGCTTTGGGAACTCAACTAAATTTCAGCACTGCATACCATCCTGAAGCCGACGGTCAAATAGAAAGAACAAATCAGATTATGGAAGACCTACTTCGCATGTATTGCATGGACCAATAGAAGAAATGGGAAGAGTATCTAGCTCTGGTAGAATTTGCTTACAATAATGCATATCAAACATATTTGGGAATGGCACCTTTTGAAGCATTGTATGGTAGGCCATGTCGAACACCTTTGAGTTGGGATAGAACAATAGTTGGACCAGATATGTTGAAGGAGATGGAAAGGAAAACTAAGGAAATTAGGCAAAGATTGAAGGAAGCCTCAGATAGGCAGAAAAGTTATGTAGACAAAAATAGGACACCAAGGGAGTTTGAGGTGGGAGAGAAAGTCTTCCTAAGGGTTAGGCTACACAAGAGTTCCATAAGATTTGGGAAAAAGACTAAGCTTGCACCTTAAAAAGTATGTACTTGATGAGAAACACGTTTTGAATTGGGATGCTTTACAGGTCCAGGAAATGGGAGGAATAATGATAGAGCCATTCAAAATCTTGGAGAGACGCCAGTGCCAATTGCGCAACAGAGAGGTTGATCAATGCAAGGTGCAATGGAATCAGTATGATGAAAAGAATGCCACGTGGGAGGATACTAAGGAAATGTAGCAGTTGTTTCCTTTTTTGTTTTAATCATGAACTATAGACTCTTTTGGATGCGTTCAATAAGTGCATCAGGACAATGCACAAATTAAGGGGGGGAGGATGTCACAACCCTCCTTTATCACTTTTGATTTAAATACAATTCTATCATATTTTTGGATAAGCTATTTAAATGATTGAATAAATGTTATAAAAGAATAAAAATAATAATAATGCCTTTGAATTATATTCTCCAAGTGTGTGTGTGTTTATTATTATTTTTATTCTTTTATAACATTTATTCGATCATTTAAATAGCTCCAAAAATATGATAGAATTGTATTTAAATCAAAAGTGATAAAGGAGGGTTGTGACATTTTGGCTCTACTCATCGAGGCAACCAATACTCTATCCTGTCTTCATTGTCCTCTGGTGCAACAACAACATAGACATGTCCTGTGCACAAAACAATTCTATTTTAATATTTAATGAGAAATAAAAACAAAAATATACACTGTAAGATTTCATAAATATGTACTATTTAATAAATCAAAACAATTTTCAAAAATAATTTTACCTTGTTGTATAAGATCTGAAATGCGATCATAGTTATTTGATGCAAACATTTGATCCATATCTTCATCAGTTCTTTCATGTGGATCATTTGCATCTATGGATGTCAATGATCTTTGTTGCCATTCTTCAATCCATTCTTTATTCTCACAAAATTCCCAATCTCCGGAAACACAAAACTGACAAAAGCAAGCAAGTTGCCTTGTGAATATAGTCCATGTGTTTGAATTAGAACTCTTAAATGAATGCCATTTAGCTGATCCAATGATGGTATTACAATCATGCTGAATAGGAATACTATCTTCCTCTATCAACCAAAAGAAATGTCGAATTGCAGAGTTTTCAGTTGATCCTTTTGACAACTTTGAATTGCACCAATCTACAACTGCACGAGCATCTCTAAATTTCACTGCATCCTTGAATTTCAATTGTTCTCTAGCAAGAGCTCTTTTTATACAGGCACCGGCTCCATCGTGTTCCCCCTTACCCTGTCTCGCTTCAAAAAAACTCCATAAATGTTGGACATTGGTTATCTTGTGAACTTTACATAGCCAATAAAACATTCTTGCATTTTTGAATTGTCCAGTGCAGTTATCTGACCATATCATATGTTGTTTCATGTCAATTTCTTTTTCCTTAAGATTATCATAAAATACCTCGAAGCAATGTTGAGCAAACTCTGAAGAGTGTAATCGATTATCACAAACATAGAAATGATACTCCCTCAAAAAAATTTTGTTATCTTCTGTACTGTCATGGTCATGTCTATATATAATGTGCACAAATATGGCCACTTGCACTGAGTTGTAGTATTGTGATTGAGTTTCCACTTGTGGTTTTAGAGTATAATTTTTTGCAAAATCCACAACTAATACTATTGTTCCAACTGGAAATGTGTTCTTGCATATGCAAAATTGTCCATCAAGCCATCGGGCATGTTGGGAATGTTTCACATATTTTGGAACAATATGAGTTTTAAACTAACTAATAAATGCATTCACACTATTCTGTTCTGTAATCAATTCTAAACCTTTCCCCATATTTCCATCCTTTAGAGGGTATTCTATATTTTTAAATCTCCTAACGTCAACCATTTTTTGTCCAAACTTAGATGAAAAATGTTCATGCAAACATTCACCTATCGAAGAATAGTTCCCACATAAATTGCAAAGGCCATAAATGCATGAACTGGAAAGAAATAATTGTTCATTAGGTGGTTTACAAAATAAACTTCCAATAAAATCTTTTATACTTTCAGGTGGAACATAAACACCACAATCCTGCACAAGATCATTACCATGCAACTTACAACGTATATATCGAAAAACATCATAATAGTAACGAAACTGAACACAAGTTTTACAATAACAAGATATTCTTTGTTTATTGATTTTAACATACCAGGGTTTGTATTTTTCAAATGATCTTTGACTAATTCGTAAATTCATTAACACAGATTCATCACTAAATTTTTTAAAGAATTCAGTTTGAGTCATGTCAAGAAGATGTTTTGGATGAGGATCACAAATTTTTGATCCCACCCTTAACTTTGAAACATCTCTAGCATTTGATGAAACTCTAGTGTTATCATGCCAAAATTTTGCAATTAATTGTTTAGTTTCATCATTTAATTTCATGTCCGACCTTTGAAGTCTACCACTAAAACTCCAACAATGGTTTAGTGGATCAATTTCAATTGTGTCTCTTCTTTCGGCCGCTCTTGACAAGGTTCTATGATGTAAGTTCAAATAGCCATTTATATCACTTAACATTCTTTTACTAACAATCATTTTGTCAACTATAGTAGTCGTTATAACTCTACGTGCTGCATTCTTATCTTTAGATTGACTTGTTTTTCTGATAGAATCGATGGCACTGGCAACAATAGATACAACTTTCTTATATGATTCATCTTTTCTTTTTGGTTTTGCATAAATACCTATTTTTTTCATGACTTTACGCATTTTTAACATTTTTATTAATTGTAGCATTAATTGACATTGGAATCCTAACTTTTTATTATAGAAAAATTGTTTATATAATCTGTTCGCATGTGTTCTGATTTGTCTCCAAGAAACTAACCCATTAAGAATATCTAGCACATTGCTATCAATAGTAAACAAATTACATTGATTTTCTTTCAGAGAGGGTGGTGTAATATTTTCAATTTTTATTTCTTTTCATATTGGTGTATGAAATTTATATCCAGCTTCATTTAAATCAGCAATTTGATTGGCATCATAGTCATCGAGATTTAAAAACATACTAGGATTCACATCCACATGAACATTTGCATCAACAGTCATACCCGTGTGTGGTTCTACATTTCTTGCATCCATCATGATGTCTTCAATGGTCTCATCTACAACGGGCACTGAACTAGATGCCTTAGAAGTGTTATTCAATTGTCGTTGTTGTGATCTTCGATCTCTTTGGTGTTTTGCCTCCTCTCTTTGTGCTTGAATTTCGTCCACTGTCATTGTCCTCTTTTTTTTCTTTTGACGTTGCTTAGAACCCATGTTTACAAACTCCTCTTCAAAAAATAATATCTTTTTACTGAGTTCTTCAAAAAATCGTGTAAAAAATATTAAAAAGTACTGCCAAATGATGTAAAAAATCTTTGTCAGTACGGATTTCAATGATAGTGTGGTAAATCGATGCAATCTATCTTTTTTTTACAGTAACAGTTATTTAGAAATGGGGGCCCGTTATTTAAATAACGGGTCCCCATTTTAAAAATGGGGGCCCGTTATTAAATCCAACGGGCAAAAAATGGAATGGGCCCCCGTTTTATAAATGGGCCCCTGTTCTATAAAATTTGAATCCACAACCTACCACTTGCCTCAGGATTAGGCCCGTGATAGGCCTGGGATGGCCACACCTGAGACATGAACCTGCAAATTCAAAGCTCCATGAATGAAAGCACAAATATGAACTTCTGAAATAGTTTACGTGCCTCTAATCAGAGAATTTTTATACGAAATTAAAACCCATTTCAGATTATACTGTCTAGATTCTAAATATGTAAATTTATTTAAAAATTGATTATTTTAACTATTTTTCATTTAATTTATACTAAATCAGGTCCATACATTTGAAATATTAACTAATTTTCTTAATTTAATAACTTTTTTATTTTAATGAATTTTGAAAAAAAATTTATATGTCATCAATCTACACAAAATTCTTTTCTATTTAAAAAAAAAAAATTCAAAAAATGCTAAGTTTACGTCAAATTATGTGGGTCGTACATGTCAAATTTTTAAAAAGATAATTACGGCCATTAAAAAATTAATTAAAAAAAAAATATTTGAAAAAAAAATACAGAAAAAATATGCTCATCAATCTTCAGTGTGTTACAAATCATTTCCCAAAACGGTTTGAGAAAATAATTTTAATTGTGTCAAAAAGTGTGGGTTGTACACATGCATGGTATGGTCCTAAAACAAGCATTTTTAAAACATAGTTTTTAGAACTCCATTCAAAAAGTTATTTTTTATTATGTGGGTATTAAAATAAATTACATATTTGAAAAGTACACTCAAAGGGCTATCTTTTATATTACTGACTTTTTCCAAGATTCAATTTCTAAGTGTTTCAAAATTTAAGCTCAAATGAGACAAAATTTGAAAAACAGGGAAAACACTTCCACTTTTTGGCCAAAAAGTGGACTCATCCTCTTGCACTGACCCGGGTACCTTTTGTTATGTATTCATGTCATTTGGGTTGAAGAATGTTAGAGTAACCTATCAATGTGTGATGACTAATATTTCATGAATTTACTCATAAGATCTTAAAGAAGATTAAGTTGATGATATATTGGCTAAGTTTGTCACTCATCAATATCACATTGAGAATATTATCCTTACCTTTCAAAGGATTTGAATCTATAAAATGAGATTGAACCCACTTAAGTGTGTTTTCAATGTGGATGTCGATTAAATATTGTGATTTATCATCTCCCATCACATGGAATTGAAGTCGATACAACAAGAAATCAATGCAATTGTTAACACATATCCACCTATGAACATATCTCAACTTTGTAGTTTGTAAGGGAAGATTTAGATAGTTAGTAGATTTATATCGAGCAATTGGTCAATCATACCCTTCCATTCATGAAATTTGTGAAGAAAGATATATTGTTTTAGTGGGATGATGAGTGTCAAAAGGATTTCAATTCTATCAAGAGCTATTTGGCTAATCCCCCTATCTTAATGCTAGTTGTGAAAGATAGACCCTTTCTTCTTTATATCTCAACATCATCTCATGCCTTGACAACTTTATTAACTTAGTATGATGACGATGGTAAGGAAAGAGCAGCCTATTAAATCAATCGTATTCTAGTTGATTATGAAACTCATTACTTTGTGATGGAAAGGTAGTGTCTTTCTCTCATCTTTACAATGTAGAAGCTAAGACGTTATCTTTTTCATGCATAGATTCATGTGAAATTGTTAAAAGTGAACATCTTAAACATCTAGTTTTTAGAGTTGATCTCTTTAGGAGATTTGTGAAATGGGTGATGTTGCTCTTTGAATTTGACTTTAAGTTCATAACTTAGAAATCAATCAAAGGTCAAGTTGTCACTAATCAATTAGCAAAATCTCTCTGATCTAAGTCATTTCCTACATTAGCTTGTTCTTGGATGAAAATTTTCTTACTATGGATAATGAGCCCATATGAGAAAAGTATTTTGATGGGTAGAGATGTCAAACTAGCTCTAGAGAAGATGTTGTTTTAATCTCACTTGAGTGAAAGTCGGTTCCTCTTTCCTTTCGACTTGAATTTCATTGTACAAAAAATATCATTGGGTATGAAGCCCTTATTGCTGGCTTACATGCAATGATAATTAAAAAAATGAAACACATTTGCATTCATGGTGACTCTGAATTAATTGTAAATCAGATCATGGGGACATATCAAGCTAAGTAGTGTAAGCTATCTTAGTATTGAGATTTGGCTTTAAATTTTATTAGTCACTTATCTTCTTATACTATTGATAGTGTTCCTATGAGAGAGAATTGTCATGTAGATGTAATGAAAAGTCTAACTTCCCTTGTACACCCTAACTATAGCGTAGATGAGTATCACTTTGTGGTGCAAATTATTTGCACTTGTGTTGTCTTAGATAAACTCGAACTTGATAGTATTGTGTGTGCACATATATAATCAAAGGGAATGGTATTCATATATCTACAACTATCTAAAGACTTGAAACTTTCCCAATGACACTAGTAAGAATAGTTGTGTCTAGGTTTGAAAGATTTTAGCTCATTATCTAATGTTCTTTATTGTAGGTCTTATAATGGTGTTCTTCTTCGATGTCTTACTAAGGCTGAGATACCCCATTCCCTTCAAGAATCACATTCAAGTTTTGTGGGTGGATATTTTTGTGGTAAATCCTTCATACATAAACTTATACACATGAGATATTATTGGAAAAAAATGGAGCAAGAATCCTTTGCCTTTGTTAAGAAGTGTCCTTAATATTAGCAACACAACAATCTCATTCAAGCTCCTACATAGAAACTCTATAATCAAGTCTCTCCTTGGCCTTTTAAAACTTGGGTATCAATATCATTGGAAAGATATCTCCCCCATTCTTCTAAGAGACATGCATTTATCATCATGTCTACTGATTACTTTACGAAGTGGTTTGAATTTGTTCCTCTCTAAACCACTATTTCTCAAGCAATCTATATATTTCTTCTAAATAATATAATTTCTCATTTTGGATTGCCTTCTACCCTTGTTTTTTATAATGAAACGTCATTTAAGAACAAATAGGTAAGACAATTCTTGGATAAATTTCAAATTCAATATCAATTTTCTACACCTTACAATCATCAATCTAATGTCCAAGTTGAAGCATCAAATAAGACCATTGAACAGATTTTGCATAGGCCCACTAGAGCCCTGCTTAGTTTAAGCATGCATAATTGAACTGCATAATTTCTCCAATGTGATTGTGCAGGGGTGTCAATAGATGATTGCCTGTATGATCCTGAACCTCTAGGAGACCCTACAAAACTATAACTGTATCATGCAACTTTTAATTTCGACTCTATCTACATCTATTATGCACAACTTCTAATTGAGATTATAAGAAGTGTAACATGTCCTTGGGATGCAAGCATGGCCCCAGACCTTGGACGCTAATGCAAAAACCATCCAAGAATAAATGCACAAGTCCTAGAGACCAACATGCATTATGGAGGAATGCATTGATCTAAATTTTCCTACTCGGGTCAAATGCATCAAATGAACTCAAAGTATGAAATTTTTGGCCTATCTCATTCAATGTCGCCTCTGTGCCCACAATAGTGTAAAGGTCCTTTATGCATAGTGTCTAAAGCTCTCATTTGTGAGACATTTTTTCTCTATCTCTATACAAATAAGTGCAAAAATCTTTAGAGTGAATAGTGGCAATGACCCTTTTGGGGCCCACTCCTTGACTATATTGCCAAAATTAACCCCTTTTTGAATTTTTTTTATGGTGATTCTGACTCATCCTCCTTATTTTTACCCTCTTGATTGTGGGTAAAAACATGAGGGAACATATATTCACACTTTTATCAGCTTTTTCTTTTGACCATTAATGTTTTCTTAATGAAGTAGCTTCCTCCAATTTTGACAATCACTCATTTGTAATTTTGTAGTACTTAAAACTTCCACGTTAGATGCCATAGTTTCTCACTAAGAACCAAGGGAATAGTTTGCACTCACCTAGTTGATCTTTGTGACCTCCATAGTATCCTTTTATAGGGTAATTTATTCTCATTATATCGTGATATCCTTTGATTTTAAACTGTGGACATTTGAATTTTTTTCAAAGTCATCTATTATGAGGCTTCTTTCTCATCTCTCTTCTTGGAGTTGGAGTTTCTTTTTTATACACCATGGGATCTTTTTCTTCCTAACCTGGAGTAATATTATTTGTAGATTCTACGAATTATTTTATATCTTCATGCATTTACCATTGGCATAGGAGCTACTTTTTGTTGGGGGATCTACTATCTCACTCTTTTTCTCCAATGAGATGGTTATTGATTATATATTGGTATTAGATGTACTAGTCATTGGGGAATGAATTTCCATCATTTCTTTCATGTTTTCTCTCTTTTGAAGAGGGTTTCTTCCCACAGGTTTTTCTCCTTTACTCTATTTGGGAGTGATATTTTGTAAATGGGTTCCTAAAATGAACTTGTAGCTAGGACTCGTCTTTGTATTATTTACATGTTTGTATTCCTCCCTAACTGCATTGAAGGGGGTTCCTGGCATGATCAAAATATGTTATCTATTTGGTTTATCTCCTAGCTTCTGTTCACACGTATTTACTTAGAGCACCTTTAGGGTGTTATTAAATTGGTATGTTTCATGCCATGATGTGATTATGATATTTGTCAATAATTCTTTGTTGTCCTCTCCTTTCACCTTGCCTATACAAGCAAGACTCCTCATGTGCTTTATGTGTCCATTGTATACCTAGATGATATCATTATATCATTTTTGTGCCCATAATCAAATAATTTATATAGTGCTACTCTGTTGAGGAAGATCATTTCTAATTTGCAAGTGATCTTGGGAGCTTTAGTCTATTGCATGATCCTTACTAACATTAAAATATCTCCATAATCAATAATTTGATCATTTAGATTAAAATAAACTATTTCAATGCCCACCAATTGACATATACTTTTTTAGAACAATGTTAGTGCCTCTAATTCTAACCATCTTCATTTCTCCTTGAGCTCCACTAGTTATTGATACAATTTGATAAATAAAACATTGCAAATATACATTATTAAATATATTAATGCTTAATTTTAACCACAAATACATTAAAATTAAACTAACATGACATGCAAGTGACACAACACCTTTTTAACCAATGAAATTGCCTCTACTCTATCCATCTTCATTTTCTCCTTAGAGCCTAGTGAGTTGTTGACACAGTCCAATAATGTAAGATACATAAAATATGTTCTTTTTGTGATTTACAAAAAACGGAGGCTAGATGAGTTGGACCAAGTGCTGAGATGGACTACTTCAGAAAGACCCATTGCCATTTAAACCGTCAGCATGAATTTATTTGGGAGTAAATATAATAGAATATTTACCCACCCAATATCACATAACTATTGATATTTGTGGCGTTTTATGCTACAATTAATATCGACCATCAACGGCTCATTATGCTACAATTAATATCGACCATCAACGGCTCATTATGCTCCTCTTTTCCAAAGCAAGAAGCCCATGTGAAGAGCTTTATTGATTTTCTTCTTGTATTGAAAAGAAACAAATATTCTCTAATGTTATGTATGTTTGATTAGCTTTGGTTAGTTGTAATCCACAAACCAAACAAATACTATGGGGCACAGCCTAGTGTTCTTAACTTTTTTACTTTTTCTCAGAATCTTGTTAATGTGGGGGTATGAAATGCTTGTGGACACATGTTGCATAAGAGTTAATTTTTCTTTAAGTAGTTTAGGCCCACTAAAAATCATTAAATATATAATCTCACTTAGTGACAACCTTTTCCTTTCTTTTCTTTCATGCTCATGTGAAAGGTATAAAAATTTATCTGTATATTTTCTATTGCTATGCTCTTTAATCAAGCTAATGTTTAGAAAATTGATTAGCTTTTCATTTCTTTTCTCATCTTTTATTTTTGGCCCCTTTTTAATATTTTATCAAATAGACAAGAGTATTAAATGTAATTGAGTATGGATGTATAATTATATTTTTTAATAAAAATAAAATTTATTCAAATATACATATTCTTTTATATTATTTTTAGAAAAAAAAATTCATATATAAGAATTACAAATAATAAAAGAAGGGTTAAAAGTCATTATATTTTAGTATGTCATTGTTCATATTTTTTTTATGAAAATAATAAACAATTATTTTGTAAGAAATTTGATGATATTCATAAATTATCTTAAAGTGAATAATTATCTTAAAGTTTTCACATTGAATTTAAGTCCTTATATAATAGGAGACACTAAAAAAATAAAAAATAAATAAAATAAAAAGAAAAAGGTGGAAAATCTTCATAAAGTTTTGTCTTAAAATATTGATTTAAAAATTAAATTAATACATTTAAAAACAAATCAACCTTTCAATCAAATTTAGCCATACATATAAAAATGTAAGCAGGTCAATGCCAACGATATGGAGGATCTCGCAGAGATCAATAGGATTTTTATTGATTAAAATGTTAAGATTGTTCAAATGCTAAACAATATTGTATAATCTCTCAGTTGTTAGACCTTATTTTTTGTTGTTTTGTTGCTACTGGCCCATTGTGGCTTGCCGTCTAGTTTGTCTTTGTTGATTGTTAATTTTTGTTTGGGTTTTAGGTCCCTGTAAAACCTATTTTACTCTAATAAAAAATAAAATTTAATTTATTTTAAATTTTAGAGGAGTTGGGTGTTTCTTTCTTACACTCCTTGATCTCTATTTATTGGATAAATTAGTGGTCATGTATTTTTATCTCCAACATTATTAAATTTGAACCAATAAGAATACAACGACTTATCTTAACATAAGATCAACATGGATTCAACCTAACTGGTAAATATAGTTATCAATGGGCTCAAGTTATTTCTTTTGTCCCTCTCACCTTCTTTGATGAATGAGGAGTGCAAGTGCTATCCCCTAGTTTTAAAATAAGTCAAGACTTCTTTTATGGGAGATTCATACTACGTGTATTATTATAGTTAATTTCAAGAGTGTTAGATCATAAATATCTAGATGAGTTCCTAATGACACACAATTAATGATGTTAGTAGTATAGGCTGAACGATTCCACTATTTATTATATGCATGAGATAATCAGTCATCCATATAATAGAAACATGATATTAATCTTTACTTGTATATTATATATAAAGGAGTGTCCTTGATTACTTTCTATATACATAGATTCATGAGTGTCATTTTGTAGCATTAATTTTTTTTTGAGGAACTAGGTGAATGGAAGAACAAAATATGAAGGCTAATTCTACTAAAATTATTGTACCATTTAGTGGGTACATTCAACCATACAAATGATGTTTCAATTTGTGGGTTCAATTAGATGGTTCATGCAAGCCCGTATTATAGATAGTTTTCTTCACACTCTAGATTCATCATAGAGGGAGAGGTGATGAATGGTTTTATCCTCTCTCCTAATTATCTATAATAGGTTCACTTGGGATATCAAGTTGACCTCAATTATACTTATTTTTAATAATAATAGATAATTCTCTTTAGTGAATATTGATTGGGTTGCCCATTTTGTTCAATAGGTCATTTATATGAAGAGAAACTCAACTCTTTAATCAAAAGGAGAAGAGTTGTCAAATCAATTTTAGAAATTTTAAAAAAAGTACTAGAAATTAGAATTTATGTAACTAACTAACTAACAAAATTATGTGATATTTAGTTACAATCCTAATTTACTAATGTTTCATCTCCAACTATTTTGGAATGGGTAATGGGATGGCCATGTAGTTGATATATATTATTATTTAATTGTTATTCTTGGGGTTTCACTTGAAAAATTAGTTTTACTAGCAATTGTAAAGGAGGTGGAGCATGGTGGTGGTAGTTACAAGTTGATTTAAATAAATTTACACCACTTTCTCAGTCCTGTGCACTAGGAGAGAGAATATAGCATCTATACATTTTATTAGGTGGATCTCAAATTCTCAATGGGTTACAAAATAGTGTGCAATCTACCACTTAGGAATCAAGAGGTTATTTTGTCTCTTGTAAATATTTTTTGTAATTTCCTCAAGGTCTCAAGATTACTTAGAGGTCTTGGATTTACAAGAATCATTTCGTGGTAGATAAGATATTATAATAAGGGGCCTAGTAATGTTTTAAGTGCAATAAGGTGTAGAGTATGTGAAGTTTAATTTAAGAGAAAGTAATCCAAATCTATCCTAACCATTTTAGAAAGAAAGAGAAAAGGAAAAAAGACAAAAGAAACAAGGGAAAGAGAGAGAGGTCTTAGATTTACAAGAATCAATTAGTGGTAGATGAGATGTTATAATAAGGGCCCTTGTAAGGTTTTAAGTGCAATAAGGTGTAGAGTATGTGAAGTTCAATTTAAAAGGGAAAATAATCCAAATCTACCCTAACCATCTTAGAAAGAAAAGAAAAGGAAGGGTAATAGAAAAGCAAATGAGACAAAAGAAAAGGGAAAGAGAAAGAGGTCTTGGATTTACAAGAATCAATTAGTGGTAGAAAATATGTTATAATAAGCGGCCTACTAATATTTTAAGTGCAATAATGTGTACAGTATGTGAAGTTCAATTTAAAATAGAAAATAATCCAAATCTATCCTAACCATCTTAGAAAGAAAAAGAAAAGGAATCAAGACAAAAGAAACAAGGGAAAGAGAATGATGAGGTGTCCATGACTTGCAAGAATAAATAGTCACATGCGCGTTTTCCTTGGAAACATAACATCTATAGCCAATGTCATTGCCATTTTTAGCTCAACATATCAATTAACTCATATGAGATTCTAAAAAATACATGCATTTCATGATCATAAACCATCATCATATTGCATATATAGATAATAACTCATTGTATTATTAGATAACATTTAATAAGCTCAAATGAAATACGATGAAAAAAATCCAAAAATAATCTTTATGCTTACGAACAACATACATGCAAATCTTAACTACAAGTTCTACCCCACCATATACATGTGCTCTCTCTTTTTCACCTAAAATTTCTTTTATCCCCTCTCAATGAAATTATAACAAGTCATTCTCATCTCTTACAAAAGAGGGAGCTATGTCATTAATTGCATCCCATTTTACAATGAGACTACGTTTTTTTTAAAATTTGTGGGTCATTCCATGTTTCACAAGCATATATTAGGCCACCTTGAGAATTTTTAAATTTAAGTGCTTTGAATATGGTATGATAGAGTGTGAATAATGCAGATCTATGCCTTCATTGAATTCTTTTAAAAAGTCATCGATGAATTTTATTTATTCATTTTTTTATGAGAACAAGTCAGATTACATAGAAGTCAACATCCTTGTCTTACAAGACGGATTACAAAGATGTCAACATCTTTGTCTTCAGCTAAGTATGTAGTCATGTGTGGGAGATCTTGTCTGTTAAAATCATTCAATAACAAACTTGAGCAGAGCATACCTTTGAAAATTTGAACCTTGGTAGATAACTTTTCTATTACATACCATCATCCTTACCAATTGTGCAACCAATTAATTTACAACTCTTTACCATCAACCAAAATATTGATTAACTGCAAATTGAGAACATAAAAATCTTAAAATTGATTGTTAGATAGTAAAAGGTTCACACATACGGAAATCTAAGGTTGGACGATGCGAACAAGACAA
This sequence comes from Cryptomeria japonica, assembly GCF_030272615.1. Classification (NCBI taxonomy): domain Eukaryota; kingdom Viridiplantae; phylum Streptophyta; class Pinopsida; order Cupressales; family Cupressaceae; genus Cryptomeria; species Cryptomeria japonica. Next base: position 705,492,938 of record NC_081405.1, on the reverse strand, counting down.
ATAGGAGACTAGACGAGTGAATTTTTCTTCTATGGTGCCCTAAACAACTGCATGAATTTCACTGCTTTGTTGGCCAGACCATAAAAATAGGTGGGGTTGTTTTAGTGGATAGACAACGATGGCCTGCAATGGATTTCTCTCTCTATTTGTTTTAAACAGAAAGTAATGTTATCTAAAACCAAACAGAAATGGTTCTATAGTTGTGGAACATTATAGAATCACTGTTCCTAATTTTAATTTGTGTCGTTTGCTATTATACATCATGCGTAGATGATCAGACTGCATCACAAAAGGCAACCATTTTAATTATACACTATTTAAGTGACTGAAACAGTGGCACAACTCATGTGTAAGGTTAAAGCAGTACCTCATATGAGAAGTTGTGCAGCATAGTTTAATACATACTTTCTTTCTCAATTGAGCATGATAACTGCCCATGCTTTACAATATTCTTAGATTGGACTATTAGACGCCTTTCTCCAAGATGTATCCTTTGCAATCATTTCAGTTTTATTCTAACTTTTTAAATCTAATACACTAGACTTTGATTAGCTATTAAGAAACTATAACTGCATAGAAGAGAAAATAAATAAGGTATCCTCTAATGGAGTGGAAGAAAATCAGAGGACAACTACATTCTTCAACTTATCCAATTTGTAGAGTGGTGGATAACCGCTTCTGACATAAGCGTTGATAGATTCTATGAAGCGGCGAACAGACACAGCATTAGCATTGCGGTCATAAGATTTCAATGAACCTGAATTTTGCTCTGCCATGTATAAAGACAATTTGAATAGCTTGATGGCCTCCTTGCTGCTACAATCAACATCCACAGAAGCAGTATCAATACCATCCTCTATCTCGTCTGCTCCACAATAAACATCACCGAACACTGACATACAATATCCTACTCCATCCTCAACGTTATCTACCACGCAACAATCACATGACAAGATTTTCATATCCTCCTCCATCTTACAAGAATCATCATCACATACAATATGAACATCAATGTCACATGATTTTAACTTCTTCTCAGCCCCAGACTCAACAACGCCGGCTTTTAACGAACATCTATGATTATCGTTGTCAAAGATCCACTCTATATAAAGTGAGTCCGCACATTTGAAAAAAAAAGGGCCAACTGTAGTTTGGTGTATTGAGGATTCACAGTAGTGGTTCATGAGCACATACCTTTTATCCCGCTTCACCGTTTTCGCAACTGGAGGAATGAAAGCGTGTACATCGCAGGGATGGGCCGAGGATTGAAAGTGAGCTTTTGCACCTCCAGCAATGACCGGGTAAATTTCACGCTCCACAATCTTTAATTGCAAGTCGTTACTGGGCCTCAAATTCTCCACCCAGTTCCCTAAGAAGTATACCCGCCTTCTCCATCTCAAAGGCAGTAGATCACAAAGAAACTGTATTGTTCCACAGAGGAGTTTATTGATAATGCCACCAACAAACAGCCTGAGTGTTGTGCTGAACCCCATAACGGCTGATGTGAAGCTTAGCGATGCAGGAATGAGCCAATGAACATCCTTTTGAGTCTGTAGAAACAAACCCACCAAGTTTAGAATCTTCAACAACTTATCCTCGGACTTTAGTAAGTTTACAGGTAGAAAGTAATCCTGGTCGAGACGAATAACCGTCCGGTTGTCCAATATCACTGAATCTAACACTTCTTCAAACTCCATAATATCGCCCGTGACTACTTCTTCCCATAATTCTTTATGGTTTTTCACGAACACAGTCTCCCGAGCTACTTCTTTAATTTCCAGCACAGTTTTCCACATTTCATCTGTGATGTAATATACAGGCCCATCCTTCACCAACATTTTATTTACTTCCTTTTTCTCCAGTTCAAACGTCTTGCCCAGGTAGTCTATTGAGATTGCCCCACCATTCTCGAATTTCCCTTCTTTTTCAGATTTCTTAGGATTCTTCTGCTTTTTCACTTTCGACACATTTCCTGCTGTGGTGGCGTGAGAGATCACTTTTTTGAAGACTCGACCTCTGAACTTGTGCAGCTTGTTGTAGTCTGTGTCCGGGAAAGAGAAGCAGGTGAAGTAGGAGCGGACGAACAAGTAGAAAAGTGTGAATAAATAGTCCATGGTGCAATGCATGACCGCCCATAGTGGCGTCAGCTTCATGATCTGCCAAATTCCGAGGCTGAGTTGCAATGGCAGCAGCGCCTTGCTTACAACTTCCTTTACTTCTGCCATAGTTTCTACACTAATGAACCACAACGAGAAGCCTCTCTCTTTGCCTAATTCCACTCGCCTCCTTTTCTTTCAATTCAGTCTATTCTTCCTTTTCTCTTATCCCATAAAAACTTGCCAAATGACAACGGTAGACTAAGTTCTTTCTTTTCTCGTTCCCAACGAAAAACATGCTGGACCGACCACTAGACTAACTTAAGTGCTCTTTATTCTTCTTTTCCACATTTTTCTCAAATTTTTCCCAGATTCCCTATCTTGTCAAGGGAGGATGGCAACTGCCAATCTATATTTGATTATATATTTGATTACTTTTGGTTAGTTGTTTCCAACAAACTAAAATAATCTTATCTTCTTAGGAATTTCTTAAATTACACACACTAAGTTTACATTTTTAGGTTTGAAAGTGTTAAACACTCAAAGTCGATTGATATTTTCTAAGCTTAATATGTTGCTTAAGGTGTGTGGTCACACTAAGAATACACTTCTAGGCTTAAAAGTGTTACTGTGAGTTGACTAACATTTTCTAGACTTAATATGTTGCTTAGTGTGTGTGGTTTAAGGCTAGCCAAACATATGCATGCAATCCCAAACCAGTCCAAACTATTATTTCTTTTTGATTTCCCTTTGATCTAAAACTTTTTCATCTTGTTACTCTTGATTATTTCTTGATGGGATGATAGAAAGGCGACAAAATGATCAAGAGAGAGAAAAAAGAGATTTTTTCTTGAAATTAGATTTCTAATTTGATTTATCAAAATTGAATGGCTCATAAAATCTATCACTTAAACTCGCAAATTATGCCTCTCCCCTTATTGATTGCAGAACTTATGTCCCAATCCAACCAAACTTAGCATGATTGAATGTCCCAATCTAACAAAAAAAACATAAAAAAACTAGCATGATTTAATGTCCCAATCCAAACTATCCATGGTAAAGATAGCGAGGATAGAAAATGATGGGACATTGCAGTACGAATCTGTCACAGTAAGCCACCTTTCCTTCCTCACGAGTCCTTTCTTAATAATATAGTGTTGATCGAGCATTACCTTCCATTTATTTATAAAATTAAAAATATTAAAATGAGGAAAACAACATAACATCATTTTAGGCCACCACTACAATGACATGACATTATATTCTTCAAGCTTCTTTTTAATAGTTTTTTTCCCATTTCCTTGCCTTTAATCCCGTTCTTTACCAGATTCCCTATCTTGTCAGTAAGCGAAAGTACCAAATTCTAATTTTAATCTTTAAAAAATTAATTGTGGCTGACTAAAATCATGTCCACTAAGCTGATATTTTCTCCTTTCCGTGCAAAATGCAATTAGACGTTAGATCTTTCTTTTTCTCTTTTTTCTTAGAATTTCTCGCTTTCTTTTCGTTCATTATCTTTTGAACAGAGCGAGGGTATCAAATAAACTATTATCCAGATACATATCGTATCTGATGTCTTTAGCTTCACTATGGTATTGCATGGGCACCGTATATTTGGTAAGTATCCCAGCGTTCTCTAATTAAAAAATTCCCATTTTCCTTCGTTATATGTTCACAAAAACGCTTTGTCTTTCTTTCCCTTGGACATCATCTCTAGAAATTTGAAGTCACTAGGTGCCATTATACAGTTACTTCAAGTTTCCAAATTTTATCTGTAAGAAAGGACACCGTCCATCCGCGAGCTTTTTAAGCTCTTCCGATCGGAATTATTGTCTTAACCTGTAGAGCTCGTGGAATGCGACGTCAGCTCTAAAAGCTTCAGAAATGATTTCTTACGTCACTAAAACTGATTTCCTGAAACGTCGCTAGAAACTTTTGTCATTCAAACGTGTAAGATGCAGATTCATTCCGGAAATTTGGAGTGCATGTACAGATTTCTGTACAATGTGTCTGCAGAGAACTACAGCTAATTTAGGCGATTCTCTACCTAATTTGGTCGGTTCCCTATCTCCATGTGCATGCAATCCATGGCAATGCAAGTGGAAAAAATGTGTTGAAGTGGGGACGTAAAGCCCATAAGTATGGAATGGAAAATATTTCTATTGGGCTACTTTAAAAGACGTTATTTTGGAGGGATCTTTAAAAAAAAATTCATAGGCCTCCTTTTGTATTGAGCCATCCACATTGATGTGTTGGCATAGTCAAATTCATGATGTATAGAATGAAATATATATCAATTGACATCTTTACACTAGTTTCAAATGATTTTTTATTTTTATTTTTGGCAAGAATGTGTTCGATTTTGTCATAATTAAATATTTTTTATTTGAAGAATAAAATGAAAGGTTATTTTGGAGGAAGCCCACATCCACCTATAGGTTTAGATGAAACTTTGGTAGTTCCCATGAACTTGAAGAACTATCATGTCATAGATTGGTAGTTTTTTATTCTTAAAGATCTTAAGAGACCTTGCTTAAACCTTATAGCTTGGAGGATCAACACACTTGGAAAGCAAAATGAGGCCTCTCATAATAGTTGCCTATCGTATTTGTGCAGTTGACTCAGGCCCATAATGCCCCGAGGCAATAAAAAACCCTTATTTAATAGACTATGACTACGACTATCACAACTGATATGAATTTACAATAGTCATAAAATAATAAATCAGATACTATATGAGTAACCCATTACAAAATTTTTTTAACTTTAATTCAAGTTTTGTTTTGTTGACATTACTTTATTTTCTCTAACAATCTAATACTTTTCCATATAAGAAATAATAAGGCATCCTTTAATGAAGTGAAAGAATATCAGCGAACAACTACATCCTCCATATACAATATGTAAGTGTTGCATACATGTTACAATTACCACAAAAGCAAATATGAATAGCTTTATAGCTGCTTCCTCCATGCCATAATCGATGTCGACTGATGCAGTATCAATATCATCTGCTATGAACGATTTCTTATCAGATGTGAACACTTTTATAGCTTTCTTTGTGCAACAATCAATATCACCACATACAATAGAAGTATTATCGGCTTTTAACGTTTCTCTAATGTGATTCCTTTCCTCTGATCCTATTAAAAACTTGCCACATGACATGACAGACTGGGTCAGATTTTTGCTTTTTTGCTTTCCACTGAAAACATGCTGGACCAACCAGTACAAAGACTTGATTGTTCTTTGCTCTTTGTTCTGGCTTTCTCTATATTTTTGACAAAATTTTCCATAAGACACGACAGACTAGGCCTCTCCATCACATTATAAGTATGGCAGATAAATCATGAGAGTTGGTGGATTTCACTTTATTCTTCATTCCTTTTCTGCGTCTGTTACATTTTTGACCAATTTTTGCTAGATTCCCCTATCTTGTCAAGCCAGGATAGCAACTGTTACGTATATTTGATTAGCTTTAGTTAGTATTATCTCACAAACCACAAAAATTCTACGAGCAAGGGACCCTGGGGTTCTTAAATTGTTTTTCTTTTCAATTCTTTTCCTCAGAATCTTGTCATGTGAGGGTACGAAATGTTATTGTACACACACTATATTTTCTATTTTTCTTTCTTGAAGCCCCACTAAAAGCATGCCATGGATAAGAAGAAGACTGAGGTATTAATGCTATTGTAGATCTGTATTTTCACTCTTTTCCTTCAATGGAGGCAAACTAAATGATATTTAATTATTTCATTTCCTCTCATTATCTTTTTTTTTTCTATCTTCTCAAATAATTGAAGGCAGTAGATGCTTTTATATAGCGATAGTATAATTGGCTTTTTCTTTTATATGAAGGATGGTGTTTCAAAATCAAAATGATTTCTTATTTTACAATAAAAAAAATAAAAAATAATTATAATATTAAAAGTTATACACATCATATTAGTACTTGTCATGATATATATTTTAATGTTTGGTATGTACATTGTTTCAATTAAATTGTCATATATCAATCAATCATAATTATAATTTTTTTTTATTAATATAATTTATCATGTTAAAAAATGTATTTGGTTGTTGAGTTTACCTTTTTAATACACCTTCACATTAATTAATGCACACATTAAATACTACAATCAATATAATCATATCTAAAATTAAATCAAATGAATATATGCATATTTAAAGTCAAACCAAATCAAACAAAGTATTGTAAAAGTTAAATAATATTTATGACAATTTATGGTGAGGTTTGGCATTCTAAAATGTAGAAATATTTAAACATTAGAAAATCTTATTGATTACAATAAAAATGAATGAAAGTATTTATATTGATTCTTAGTTTTTTGTGCACTTATATGCCACAAACATTTGATTTTTCCTCTTAAACTTAGAGGTTTTAGTCTCTATTTAAAGGAAAGGGAAAATAAATGTTGGAGATTTCATTAGATGCAATAACTTTACTAGAAACTAATCAGATGTTGCTTTTGAACATGGTTCTTTAAATTATTTTCTCACTTTTTTGATTTGTTTATTTCATATAAATAAATTAAATTTAAGCCTAGGTTATGCTCGACTTAAGATGTTTGTTATATAACTTTAATGGAAAAAAATGTTTTAATTCTTTTAATCAAGTTCACTTTATCATACTTTCTTGCACTCACTCTCATATAAATTTGGGTCATTAGATCATGAGATTCATATAATGTTGATGGTTAGTTCCCTCGTTCTTAATACCTCTTATTTGTAGTAATTATTTTCAAGATTGCACCCATTTAATCTAGCCAAAAATTGCATTGGGCCGAACTAATTTTAGTTTATTTATGTTCTTTCCTCACCTTACATGAGTACACATGATCTTGACAATACATAGTTCTACATAGTCATACACTTGGAAAAAATAGATTTGAGTTTAATTACTTTCTTATATGACTTACATCTAGGATAAATTAATTTTATTTAGTTTATGCATTAATGTGATTTTATAGTATTTATACCCTATGTTTTAAAGACATGTATCTAACATAAAATATAACTAATTTTGTTGACTTATGTCATTCGATTACTTAAGGTTGAGTGTGCCCCATACAATTAAGAATAGTGTTTGGAATTAACCAATTTTAGGTCAATAATGTGGATGAATAATATATAATCCACCAACTTTAGGGCCTCTAGACACTTTATTTGAGTTACATCACATCAAAAAGGCTTAGAAGATTTATTTTATATACTATCAAGTAATTATATATGAATTTCTTATCACTTTATATAAAAAATATTATTAACTAATAGAGGGGAAAAGTTTATTTTTCATGACAGTAATTATGAGAATCATTTTTTAATATTCACCACCACACAAAATTTGCAATTACTAAAAGAATATGAAAATTGGTTTAGTGACAGTACATTTAAAATAGTACCAAGTATTTTTCAATGGTTGTACACGATTCACGGCTTGAAAATTGATGCAATATTTCCACTCATTTATATTCTTATGACCAACAAAACAAGAAACACTTATACACAAGTACTTGCAGAATTAAAACAACTTCAACCTGATCTAAACCTAGAAAATAAACATTGATTTTGAATTAGGTTTCATGGGAGCTATTTCAAATTTTTTTCCAAATGTCTCTATTCAGGGATGTTTTTTCCATTTCTCTCAATTCTTGTGGAGGAAAGTTCAAGAAGAAGGTATACAAACATTTTATAATGTCGATGAAGTATTTGCATTTGAGATCAAGAAACTAGCTACATTAGCTTGCGTGCCTTAGATAGACGTAATTGATGCATTTGAAACACTTCTACAATCTCCTTATTAAACAGAGCATGAGGAGAATCTGCAACCCATTATTGATTATTTTAAAGACACGTGGATTGGTAGAATAACCAGAAGAGGCAACAAACAATCACCCAAGTTTCCAATCACCATGTGCAATTTCTATTCAGCTATTCAAGATGGTCTTCCGAAAACCATTAATTTTTAAAAGTGACCATCTTAAACATCAATTTTTTAGAGTTGATCTCTTTAGGAGATTTGTGAAATGGGTGATTTTTCTCTCTAAATTTGACTTTAAGTTCATAACTTAGAAATCAATCAAAGGTCATGCTACGACTAATCAATTAGCGAAATCTCTCTCACCTAAGTCATTTCCTACATTAGATTTATTCTTGGATGAAAATTTGCTTACTATGGATTGTGAGCCTAAATAGGAAAAGTATTTCGATGGATTGAGATGTCAAACTGGCTCTAGAGTGGATGTTATTTTATTCTCACTTGAGTGAAAGCCAGTTACTCTTTCCTTTCGACTTGTGTTTCATTGTACAAAAAATATTGTTGGGTATGAAGCCCTTTTTGTTGGTTTACAAGTAGTGATACCATCATAAATTAAACATGTTTGAATTCATGGTGACTCTGAATTAATTGTAAATTACATCCTGGGGACATATCAAGCTAATTAGTGTAAGCTATCTCAGTATCAAGATTTGGCTTTAACTTATCTTAGTCACTTATCTTCTTATACTATTGATAGTGTTCCTATGAGAGAGAATCGTCACGCCGATGTAATGGCAAGTGCAACTTCCCTTGTACGCCTTGACAAAAGCATAGATGAGTATCACTTTGTGGTGCAAAATATTTGCACTGATGATGTCTCAGATAAACCTGAACTTGATAGTATTATGTGTGCACATATAGACTCAGAGAGAATATTATTCACATATATACAACTATATAAAGACTTGAAACTTTCCCGATTACACTAGTAAGAATACTGAAGTGTCTAGGTTTGAAATATTTCAGCTCGTTCTCTAATATTCTTTATTGCAGGTCTTACAATGGTATTCTTCTTTGATGTCTTACTATGATTAAGATACCCCTTTCCCTTCAAGAACCTCATTCAAGCTTTGGGGGTGGATACTTTGGTGGTAAATCCTTAGTACATAAATTGATACACATGGGATACTATTCTCTACATCTCGAGAGAAAAATATTCATTAAGAATTTTCCTCAAACGATTCATATGCCACATTACATGGGACCTAGAGATGAAAAAGGAAAAGAAAAATTCAAGCACATAAAAAAACAATTTTACTTCATCAATATTCCAAATATTTTTTTATATGTATCAAAGCAATTAGATATATCAATCAAATATAAAAGTACTATATAATAGTTGTAAATATGAGAAATTATATGCTTTCAAAATTATAGATAATTGTTATATACTATTAGTTTATTTTAAAATAAAAATGCACCTATAAATATTGATAGATTAAGAACATATTATATTATTTAATCTATTGAAATTACATTCCTTATCATCTATTTTCCTCCAAAATTTTAATTACATCTTAATAATTTTAATATCTTACTTTTTAAAATAATTAAAAGAAAAGTATATAGTAATAAAATTGCACCTACATTACAAGTATTTGTATCATTAATCATGACTCAATGAATATCATACATATTATGTGATTTTTTTATTAAAAATGTGGTCATAAATGACAAATAGTTAAGAATAATTAATCATTTATGGTTGCATGTCACCATAATATTCATATTGTTTTAATATCACTTATATTATTACATATAATAATACACATGAAAATAGATATCATTACATAATATTAATATTGCAAATAGTAACATATATTTTATTGTTGCATTTTTTTTTTACATTTTATTTGGTGAGATAGAAATATTGATAGATATTAGAATCAATTATTTTAAAATATCTTTCAATTCAAAATTAAAGATCAATTTTAACCAAATAAAATAAAAAATATATTTATTTTTTGATATAAATGAAATATAAAATTACTATTATTTATTTGATTATTATATTAGACATTATTTAAATATAATAATTAAAATCTAAAAACACTAATAATACTTCATATACTTCAATTTACAACCACAGCTGAATATGACTTGTCTCACCTACCTCGTTTTACCTAGATTACTTCTAACTTGGATAGGACACAAATTAAATTTGTATTATTTGGGAAGTGTATGAGCATGGGTATCAACCCTGACCTTGCCTTAAATAAACTAAAGAAAATGCGTTCCTTCTAATTCTCAAGTAATTCAGGGTTACGCAGAAGTCTTAGAGATCTTTATTAAAAAACTATAACTTCAGAGAAATGGTTCTATAATTGTGGAACATATATATTGTAACTTCAGATTTGTGGCGCTATTCTTTTTCATGCCATGGATGATCAGACTGCACTTAAAAGAGCAACCTTTGCCATTATATACTATTTAAATTGGAGCACAATTCATGTATTAATTGGAGCATAAATTGCAACTATTTTAATACACACTTCTACACACATTCATTCTCAGTTAATCAAATATAGAAGCCATGGTAACTGTCTATGCTTTACAGTATTCATAGATTGGACGATCAGACGCTTATCTCCAAGATTTATCCTTTGCAATCATTTCAGCTTTATTTTAATAATCTATTACACCTCTACTTTCATTTAGCTATATAGAAATTATAACTGGTTAGAAGAGAAAATAAATATGGGATCCTCTAATGGAGTAGAAGAGTATCAGTGGACAACTACTTTCTCCAACTTATTCAATTTGTAGAGTGGTGGATAGCCGCTTCTGACATAAGCGTTGATGGACTCTACGAAGCCGCGGACGGACACAATGTTAGTATTGGGTTCATGAGATTTCAACGAGCCTGACTTTTGCTCTGCCATGCAAAAGGCCAATTTGAATAACTTTATGGCTTCATTGCTGCTACAATCAACATCAACAGAAGCAGTATCAATACTATCCATTATGAGCCTGTTATGCTCCTCTGCTCCACAACAACCACCGCCGGATACTGAGGTACAATTACTTTCTCCGTTCTCATGGTTATCTACCTTGCAACAATCAGATGTGAAGATTTTTATATCCTCCTCATCAAATACAATAACATGGGGTTTTAACAATTCCTCAGCCTTACAGCAGGCAAAAACACCAGCTTTTAACGAACATCTGAGATGAGTTGTATCGAAGATCCACTCTATATAAACTGACTCACACCTGAAAAAAAATGGGCCTACTTTGCAATTTTTGTCTGGATCAACTGAACCGACGGCCAAGGATTCAAAGTCACCAAAGGTATCAAGGTGACCTTTTGCACAGTTGTGCTTAAAGGGAACATACAAGTATGGGAGGCAATTCCAATCTGGGACCTTCTGCTCCGTCGTTTTTCCAGCTTTAGTAACACACGCTCTTATGTTCCTTGGGTGAGCCAAGGATTCACAATCATCCAGGGATCCAAAGTGAGCTTTTGCACCTCCAGCAACGAGGGTGCATATGTTGTCCTTCACAATCTTTGATTGCAAGTCATTACAGGGCTTTAAATTCTCCACCCAATTTCCCCAGAAATAAACCCGCCTCCTTATTGGCAAAGGCAGTCTGTCACACACCATGTGTACTGTTCCGCACAAGACTCTATTGATAAGGCTGTCAATAGATAGCCTAATTGTTGTGCTGAACCCCACAACTGCCGATATGAAGCTTAGCAATGCAGGAATGAGCCAATGAACATGCTTTTGAGTCTGTAGGAACAAACCCAACAAGTTTAGAATCTTCAGCAATTTATCCTCCGCCTTTGACAGGTTGACAGGCAGAAAGTAATCTTGGTCGAGACGAATAACCGAGCGGTTATTCAATATCACTGAATCCAGCACTTCTTCAAACTCCATAATATCTCCCGTGACCACTTCTTCCCATATTTCTTTAAGGTTTTTGACAAATACGGTGGCTTCAGCCACTTTGCTAATGTACAACACAGTTTCCCACATTTCACCTGTGATGTAATATGCAGGCCTATCCTTCATTGCAATCATCTCTCCATCCTTTCGCTCCAATAACATCTTGTTTCCTCCCTTTCGTTTCAGCACAAAATCCTGACCCAGGTAGACAACTGAGACCGTCTTATCATTCTCATCAGGATTGTTAGAATCTTTACGATCCTTTGAATTTTTTAGCTTCGACACATCTCCCGCTGTGGTGGCATGAGATATCACTTTTTTGAAGACGTGGCCATGGAAACCCTTGAGCTTATGGTAATGTGTGTCTGGGAAAGAGAGGAGGGTGAGCAGGTATGCAAAAGTGCAACGCATGATCGCCCAGAGAGGCGTCATCTTCATGATCTGCCAAATTCCAAGGCTAAGTTGCAATGGCAGCAACACCCTACCTACAATATCCTTTAATTCTGGCATAGTTGCCCTGCCTACAACATCCTTTAATTCTGTCACAGTTTCTACGCTACTGAACCACAACCATAAGCCTCTCATCTTCAGACTTCTATGTAATTCTATTCCCCTCTTCTGTTAATATATCCTTTTCATTCTTGTACTGCAAAGAATTTTTTTCTAATGCCATTTCTTTCGCCTTGTCCCATGACATAGGCAAATCGGGTCAGTTCTTTCTATTATTTTCTCCCCCGCACTAGAAATATGCAATAAAGTTGGCTATTTTTCTTCAAATCTTCTTAATCTTAAACTTTTTAAAGGCATCTTTCACATTGTTTTTACTATCACTATCTTATCAAATATTAATATATATGAACAGCATGTTTACTTTTTAATATCCTAATAAATGATCTTTAATTATTATTATTTTTTTCATTCTATCTTTAATTTTCTTTCATTTTGTCTTTCTTTTATGTATCTCATCAACTAATTTAAAGTACTAGATACTATTGTGTATATAATAGATGTGATTGTACAAAAGTATATATTTGTTAAATTATTTTTTATAATAATTAATACTATTTAGAGCTATACAAATTTTGTTATATATATATACACTAAAAATCAAATTTAGTTGGACATGCAATTCACCCAAAATTAAATATTGAAGCTTTCATAAATGTAAAAAATATTGACACAAAAAATATTGAAAGAAGATATTTAGTCAAATCTTATAATAATTAGAAAAAATGTTATGTTAAGAAACAACCATAACCAGCTCAATTTAAAAAAAAAGTATTTCTTATAAAATTTTAGTGCATTCCATTAACATATAATTGAAAAGACTTACAAGAGATCAAAAGTGTGGCCTTTGATGACTTAGAGGGGAACCCATTTTTACCATCTTCCCTCTTTTACAACTTCAATTATTGTGTGCATGCCTAAATCCAAGAACACCCCTGCCTTTATTGAAGGGATACACCCATCTCATTGAAGCTTGGTAATCCTCCTTGAAATATTGATATGAATATGAAATGCATAATGAAATAATAACTCTTAGCTTTTAGATTATATGAATCAATTCATATAGTTCCTCTCTCTCACCTTTCTATGTGAATAGAGAACATGAGCGTTCTTTCATAATTTTACAATAAGTTAAATCTTTTTTGATTGGAGACTCATATTGCATATTTAATAACAGTGAATTTTAATAGGTCTACATCATATATATTTATATGTGTTTTTAACAACACTCAATCAATAATAGAATGAATATAGGTTGAATAATGTCACCATTTATTATATATGTGATAAAAATAGTCATTTATCTATATGAAATGTGATATTTCTCATCAGTTATATCTTATATATAAAGAAATGTTCTTGGTTTATTTTTCTTTCTCATGAATGCCATGTTGCAAAATTAACTAATAATTCTAGAAGAAAAAGAACACGAGAAAAAAATATGAAGACCACTTCTACTTAAATAGCTATACCATCTACTTGATTGCAATGAATCATACAATTCAAGTTAGTTCCTAAGAGTTTGATTCAATGACTCACATGGTCTCCTTACTATAGACACACCTCTTCTACTTCTAAGCCCATTATAGAGGGGAGGAAATGGGTGATCTTGGATCACCTCCCTACATTAGCTTATACCTCTCCCTTTATTATTCCATCCATCTTGAATTAGGGATTTATGTATATAGTCTAAAACTAGTCTATGCCATTTCATTATGTTTGATTGTATTATGATTAAGTGAAAAAAATTTGGTTGGTTTTGATGGAATGATAAAGAGATGGCAAAAGTGATCAAGCACAAGAAATAAAGAATTTTGTTGTTGATCTTACAAGTAAGAGAAAAATTATCACTTGAAGAGCTTGTCTTTGTGACTAAAAAGACTTGACATGGGCAAACTATTTAGACAAAAGCTAACATAGCATAACAAAATTGAGAGCAGCTATCTGTAATAAGCGTAGCTGGATGGGGGAATGATAAGGGCACTCCAATAATAGGTAGTTGTTGGAGGCCTCTTTCTCTCCTTTCTTAATACTCTGGTGTTGTTAAGTGTTTGGACTTCTTTGTATATGAATTAGAAAATACTAAAATATAATCAATATTTTTTTAATCTTTTAAAATCATAGATTATATACCAAATAAATTATCAAAATAAATCATATATCCGTTTTGGACCACCACTACAATGACTTTGCCTAGTATTCATCAGGTTTTGTATTTTTTTCATTTCCCCAAACGTTCTCCCTTCTTTACCAGATTCCCTATCTTATCAAATAATTGAGAGTCGCGATCGTCGTTTATATCTGCTGACTAAAATAACGAAGGTACACTGAGCTGACCTTTCTTTCCCTTTCGCCAACTAAAAATATGCCTCTTAAGGCGACCATTTTTGTTGTGGCGTTCTTATCGTTGATTATCTTGTCAAACAAAGTGAGGCCATCAAATTCTATTATACAGGGAAATATCATATCTGATGTCCTTATCTTCAGTATGTTGTGACGTATGGTAGTGTAAATGCACCATGTAGTATAAATCGAAACGTGTCTTTCCTTTCCTTTGCCATCATCTCTAGAGATTGAAGCCACTAGATGCCATTATACACTTGATAAATATTTCATAGGACACAGGAGATAAAGCTGCACTATTCAGAGTCAATCGGTAAGATTTTAAGCTTTTCCTTTACATTCTTTTCGCCTTCTATCTTTTCATTCCTCTTATTCTTGACATCTTCTCCTTTTTTCTTTCGTTTATTGTATGGCCAAAGAAAGTGAGGGTACCAATTTACCAATGTCCTCCGCATTGTGCACAGTCCATGAGTAAAGTTTTCAAAGTCTTCCAATGGAATCCAAAGTCAGCTATTAAAAGTCCAGAACTAATTTCTTATGTCACTAAAGAAACTCAAACATCTAAAAATGTATGGTATAGATTCATTCCAGAGCGGTTCAAATCTGTATCGTTCATACAGTATGTCTGACCAGGAATTTGAGCTACTTTCTACAGAGTCAATAGGAAAGAGATTGCCTGTGGAAAATATGTGGAAGTGGTGTGATCATAGAGTTTTGGAATAATGTACTGTCCCACCACAAGTTTTAAAATTTGATACTTTTATTTGGACAGTTTGGTGTGCAACTTAATATGTGAAAGTGGTGTGATCATAGAAATGAGATTTTGGAATAATGTACTGTTCTATGGCAAGTTTTAAAATATGATACTTAAAAGACTCTTATTTTTCACAGTTTGGTGTGCAATTTGACTTTGATTTTGACTTTGTTTTGTATTGGTTTAGTGTAATTTTTGGTTTTTTAAATTGAATGTAAGGTTGGTTTAGATTAATGAGAAATGCATTTGGAAATAATTCATGATATTAGGTGATCTGTTTTTTGGGTCTACAAATGACTTATAATATATGGACCTGATTCGTATTTCACTCAAGAGGCATCTATTGAGCTACAAATGAGATGTGCATACTTCATTGAGGATTTAAACTTGAATTGTAGATATAAATTGTAACTAATTGAGAAGTGTTGGAGTATTGACTCCAATGTTAGGAACCCAAACAACAAATTCACCTTCACACAAGAAAATCATAAATAATAATTTACTTCAACAAGAAAAATGTGAGGTATGTTGATTTTTAAAGGTTAAAGTAATGAGATTGAGGATGGATTTTAGGTTCTATCGATTTCAAATTCTAATGAACCCAAATTCAATACTTAATCAACACATTTAAAGACATGAATATGAAAAGAAGAAAATATGAACCTACATGTATAAGATAGATAAACAAACAAGAATCTCAACATTTTTAAAATATACTAATTTAACTAATTTAAATATTAGTTTAATTATTTTCTATTTATTTAGATAAATAATATTTTTTTTTACATATCATTATATTTGTAAACTTTAATTCTTTATTTAATTTTTAAAATAGAAAGAAATGTAAAAAATCTATTGAAAAACAATTATATCATGTAAATTTATATTTTTGATTAAATACTATTTTGTATGAAAAATAGACACAATCTTTTTTTTTCTTCCGTCATCTTTTTCATTGATTATCAATTCTACTTATATATGCTTCATTGATTATCAATTCTACTAGAAAATATTATACCTTCAGTATGTCATGATGTATGGTATTGTATAGTCACCGTGTAATTGTCAGTAGGCAGTGTTTTTTAATTATCTTTCTTCCCTTTTTCTTTAATATATTTTTATCAGAACGTTCCTGCATATCTCATATGATGGAACAGATAAAGTTGCCCACTAGATAACATTAAAATATTACTCCTTTTTTCTTGGCATCTCATTTTATTTTTGTTCAAAGTGAGGACCATGTAGAATTTTGAAGCTGACCTATCCTCTCTGAACCAGCTAATTAGCAAACAATAACAACAAAAAGAATAAATTGCAAAAAGAAATCACAATTCAGAATAAAAAAGCACAGTGCCCTATTTTTTTGGAATTGCACACACCGATTTCTTTATTGAAGCTTAATTAAAAAATTACATAGAGGTTGTATATATAAAGAATTTGCAGCCTAGAAGAATTAATAATAATTGTAGTTCTAAATATATTCCTAGCATTGCATGGAAAGCTACTAAGGCTCTCAAACTAAAAAAAGCAAACTACTCCCTAAATTAAGAATACAATAAGTGGATGCACAACATGCTTTATTTACTGAAAACAAATTCATGCAAAAAACAAAACTAAAAATAGTCCTAAGGATTAATGCATGTTGGATTACATGCTTTATTTGCATGAATAAACAAAAAAACTATTAACTAAATTAATCTAGCTGCATGCTAGAGCAACATCAGTTATCAACATACTCCCCCTTGATGCTGAGAGGGCTCACAATCTTATCTCGTAGTGCTATAAACTGATCTTTCACAACCGCTTTGGTGAATATATCTGCTAGCTGATCCTGGGTGTTGATGTGCTTCAATTCGACGTCCTTCTTTTGCACCAAATCTCGTATTAAGTGATATTTCAAATCAAAATGCTTTGTTCTGCTATGATGAACTAGATTCTTAGCTAACTTGATGGCACTCACATTGTCACAATAAATTATTGTAGGCTGAATTTGTTTTTCTCTAATTTCTTCCAAAACTTTTCTGAGCCAAAGAGCTTGTGTATCTGCTGAGGTAATTGCAACATACTCTGCTTCTGTAGATGAGAGGGCAACAATACTTTGCTTTTTTGAGCTCCAGGTAATTAAACTAGAACCAAAAGAAAAACAATTTCCAGATGTAGATTTACGATCATCCATACTACCTCCCCAGTCTGAATCACTAAAGCCTACAAGATTGAACTTTTCAGAAGAGTAGTAATGAATACCAAAACTTAAATTCCCTTTCATATACCTCAACATCCTCTTGGCTTCCTTCATATGTATTTCAGATGGATTTTTCATGTACCTTGAAACAAGTGAAACTGAATAGGCAATATTTGGCCTTGTGTGGATTAGAAACATCAAACTCCCCACAATACTTATGGAAGATATCTCATCAACTAATTCAGCACCATCATCTCAACATAACAAAACTCCATGAGCACTTGGAGTGGAGACAAGGTTACAATCAGTCATATTAAATTTCTTCAGCATATCTTGTGCATACTTTGTTTGACAAATGAAAATCTCATCCTTACTTTGATAAACCTCCATTCCTAAAAAATATTTCATTAGACCAAGATCTTTCATCTCAAATTCTTTCATCATAGCAGCTTTGTATTTATCTTTCATCTTAGAACTACTACCCATATACAAAAGATCATCAACATACAAACTTATGATGAGGATATCAGTACCTTCTTGTTTGTAGTATAGGGTAGGATCACTCTTACTTCTCTGGAAGCCATTCTCCTGAAAGTATCCATCAATCTTGACATACCACGCTCTTGGTGCTTGCTTGAGGCCATACAAAGCCTTCTTCAACTTGTAGACATAATTATCTTTTCCTTCCACTTCAAAACCTTGTGGCTGCTCCACATATACTTCCTCTTCTAAGTACCCATTCAAGAAGGCACTTTTCACGTCCATATGATGTATGCTCCACTACTTCTAAGCTGCTAATGAAATCAGCATTCTTATGGTCTCTTGTCTTGCTACTGGTGCAAATGTCTCTTCATAATCAATTCCATACTTTTGTGTGAAGCCTTTAGCAACTAATCTCGCTTTGTGTCTTTCAACACTTCCATCACTGTTAAACTTGGTCTTGTAGACCCATTTGGTGCCAATCCTTTTTTTGTCATGTGGAAGTTCTATTAACTCCCAAGTGTCATTCCTATGAATGGAATCCATCTCTTCTTCCATGGATTTCATGCAAACCTCATTAGTACATGCATCTTCAAAACATGATGGTTCAAAATCAGCCTTGGCTAATAAAGCAAAATTCACTGTCTCACCTATTGGGTTTTCTTCATGTACTTGATTTCCACTCCTCTGGTAGATATCACTCAATTTCCTTACCTTCCTTGTAGAACTTGGAGGAGAAGCTGGACTTGAACTTGGTACTAAAGAACTTGATGAAGGGTTGCTTGGTGGAGTTAAACCGCTGGATACAGAAACATTAGTTGGCTGCTCATGATCAATATCAATAATTATATCATCATTCTAAACAGATTTTGGCTTCTCAACATAGTCTTTTTGATGACCATAAACTCCCCCTTCATCAAATATCACATCTCTTGAGACAATAAGCTTGTTAGTGAGGAGATTATACAATCTATAAGCCTTGCTTTTCTCACTATACCCAATAAAAATACATGACTCACTCTTTGCATCTAACTTATGTCTATTCTGATTAGGTACATGCACATAAGCCAAACAACCAAAAACTTTGAAATGATTAACATTAGGCCTTTTTCCATACCAAGCTTCATAAGGAGTCATCTTTTCTAGTGCACTGGTGGGGCTATGGTTAAGGATGTACACAGTTGTAGCAACTGCATCTCCCCAATAAGAATTGCTTGATCCCTTGGTTTGTAACATGCACCTTGCCATTTCAACCACAATACGATTCTTCCTTTCAGCTACTCCATTCTTTTGAGGTGTGTATGTAGTAGTAAGTTGCCTCTTGATGTCATTAAAATCACAATAACTTTGGAAAGCCTTTGAGAAAAACTCTCCTCCATGATCAGTCCTTAAACATTTTATCTTGCACCCTTTCTCATTTTCCACAAGGGCTTTAAACTTCTTGAATGTATCCAAGGCTTCATCTTTGGCCTTCAAAAAATATACCCAAAAATTTCATGAGTAATCATCAATAAAAGTGATGAAATATGATGACTTGCCCAAACTCTTAGTCTGCATAGGACCACATATATCTGAATGAACAAGATGAAGTGGGTGATGATCCCTCCATGCATTGCCCTTTGGAAACTTTTCTCTTGCATGCTTTCCTTTAGCACAACCTTCACAAACCTCCTTGTGTTCCTCAACCGTGGGTAAACCAGAAACTAATACATTCGAGGTTAGAAACTTCAAACTATGAAAATTGAAATGCCCATACCTGAGATGCCATGACCAACTTGAATCCTCATAAGCCATATTTGCCAAACTGTTGTTATGTTCACTAAACCTCAAGGGGAACATCCTATTTCTTGTCATAGGAACAACAGTGATCACCCTATTATCCTTATTCTCAAAGACTACTTTATAATTTTTCTCACATAGCTGCCCAACACTTAACAAATTGTGCTTCAATTGTGGAGTATAATAAATATCATGAATACTCTTTATACCTTCTTTTGTTTGGACCTCCATAGCTCCTTTGGCATCAACCTCCAATGATTTATCATCACCAAGCTAGATCTTGGATTTGAAACTTCCATCCTTTGTTGAGAACAACTTCTCATTCCCTGTCATATGGTTAGAGCATCCAGAATCTAGGAATCATAGTACATGTCTTATTCTCAAAGACTACTTTATAATTTTTCTCACATAGCTGCCCAACACTTAACAAATTGTGCTTCAATTGTGGAGTATAATAAATATCATGAATACTCTTTATACCTTCTTTTGTTTGGACCTCCATAGCTCCTTTGGCATCAACCTCCAATGATTTATCATCACCAAGCTAGATCTTGGATTTGAAACTTCCATCCTTTGTTGAGAACAACTTCTCATTCCCTGTCATATGGTTAGAGCATCCAGAATCTAGGAATCATAGTACATGTCTTATTCTCAAAGCCTACTTTATAATTTTTCTCACATAGCTGCCCAACACTTAACAAATTGTGCTTCAATTATGGAGTATAATAAATATCATGAATACTCTTTATACCTTCTTTTGTTTGGACGTCCATAGCTCCTTTGGCATCAACCTCCAATGATTTATCATCACCAAGCTAGATCTTGGATTTGAAACTTCCATCCTTTGTTGAGAACAACTTCTCATTCCCTGTCATATGGTTAGAGCATCCAGAATCTAGGTACCAAACATCTTTACTAGTATTTTCACCCTTTGCATAAGACAAAAATAAGTGATCAGGAGGATTCTCACTACTTTCTTGAGCATAGTTAGCACTTTTACCTTCTTTCAATTTGCATTCTCTTTCAAAGTGGCCATACCTGTTACAATGGTAACATTGAACATTTCTCTTATCAAATCTGCCTCAACCTCTTCCTCTGAAACCACCACTTCCTCTTGAGCCACCTCTTCCTCTACCTCTTGAAGAATTTTGGCTTTGCCCTTTACCTTGGCCTTGATTGATTTTGGCACTACTACTGCTTGTATCTTCATTTTTTGTGATTAACAATTTAGAGGAAAATGCTTTCTCTACACCTTCAAAAGAATCTTTCAATCTTTCTTCATGAGACATCAGGGATCCAACCAATTGATCAAACTGTAGTTTTGTCAAATCCTTGCTTTCTTCAATGATTATTGCTACATGATTCCATCTGGGTGTCAAAGATCTCAACACCTTTTTTATCAAAACTTCATTGCTTACAATTTCCCCAAGTGTAGCCATTTTATTGACCACATCTTTGACTTTGACACAATAATCACTTATACTTTTAGCTTCTTGCATCTTCAAATTCTTGAACTCTCACTTCAATGTCTAAAGCTTGACCACTTTAACTTGATCACTACCCTGGTAAGCTTCTTATAGAGTCTTCCAGGCATCTTTGGTAGTTGTTGCTCATGATATTCTTTGAAATAAGTTCTTATGAAGAGTTATCTAAATGTGAAACAAAGCTTGAGCATTCTTTTTCCTTGCTTCCTTTCTTGCTATTCTTTCATTGGTTGTAAGGGCATTCCAATCAGCTGGCTCTTCATAACCTGATTCAATAATCTCCCACAAATCTTTTCCAATAAAAAAGGTCAGCATCTTAATGCACCAATAATCATAATCATTCCCATCAAATTCTGGAACAGGCATATGGTTAGAATTTGACATGATTAAATTTGGCAAAATTCCAACAATAAAACTTTAACCCAAAACAATTTTACCTGCTCTGATACCACTTGTAGAATTTTGAACCTGACCTATCCTCTCTGAACCAGCTAATTAGCAAACAATAACAACATAAAGAATAAATTGCTAAAAGAAATCACATTTCAGAATAAAAAACACAGTGCCCTACTTTTTTGGAATTGCACACACCAATTTCTTTATTGAAGCTTAATTAAAAAATTACATAGAGGTTGTATATATAAAGAATTTGTAGCCTAGAAGAATTAATAATAATTGCAGTTCTAATATATTCCTAGCATTGCATGGAAAGCTACTAAGACTCTCAAACTGAAAAAGGCAAACTACTCCCTAAATTAAGAATACAATAAGTGCATGCACAACATGCTTTATTTACTAAAACTAAATTCATGCAAAAACCAAAACTAAAAATAGTCCTAAGGATTAATGCATGTTGGAGTACATGCTTTATTTGCATGAATAAAAACAAAAACTATTAACTAAATTAATCTAGCTGCATGCTAGAGTAGCATCAGTTATCAAAAGACTGAATGCTATTTTATTATACAAAGAAATATCGATCTGATGTTCTTGGACCGTGCGCAGTCAATTAGTTAGTTTTTAAGTTCTTCGAATGGAATCCAATGTCAACTATACAAAATTCAGAATCGATTTCATACGTCACTAAAAGTGATTCACTAAGACGTCACTAAAGGAACTCAAATGTCAAAAATGTAAAGTTTAGATTTGTTCCAGAGCGCTGCGAGTGCATTTGCACCGTCCATTCAGTATATCTGATAGGGAATTTGGGTCAATTTAGGCACCATACCATTGTTGCCATTATAACAGACAATGAGAGATTGTTGGCATTTCAATAAGGATATTGAGAAGGTTGTTGATGATTATGGATATAACTGATTAAAGATATTTACTGTCTTAATATAATTATTTTGTCATTGATGTCAAGAAATTGATTTCTAATTCAATATGAAGTTGCCATATCTTAAGAAGTATGTTTTGATGAGTATAAAGAAGTCGGTAAAAGACACAGAAAGAATATGATGAATAAGGGGAGAATTAAGCTATTCAATGGGAAACTATTACCGAGTTAGACAATGATGAGATCATGATGTTTTAGATTGTTTTGATATCTTACATATGTTATTGATTGTAAGGTCAATACTATACTATGTTACTGAGCAAGGAACCTAGTCGGTAAACCCTAAGGAACCTAGTTGATAAACCCTAAGGAACCTAGTCGGTAAACCCTAAGGTTATCGCTATCGGTTAATGAAGGCGGAATGTCTACCGAGTAAAGTTTAGTATTTATCAACTTGCAACCAAGTAATAACAGAATGCATTGAATGAATAAAAGCATTATTTAATGAAGGAAGCTAATGAGCTGGAACTGATTAAATGATTGGTATGCCGTGCATCAAGTTTGTTAAAGAATCTATGGCAAAGGAAAATCAGCAAGAAGATCTATAGCTTAGATTGAACCGCAATACCCTAGAACAAGTTCCAAGAAATGTATACAAGTTCCAAGGCGGGCTAAAACATTTTCAGATCAAAGGATACATTGAACCTAGTCAAGTTTGAAGATCTGATGGCTATGATTGATCACGAGAAATGTGATCAAGGAGATTAAGCGGTTGGCAAATTGTTTATAAATAAGGAACTGTTGATAAACAATGCATGCGGACAAATGTAAGCATAGGGTTGCTACATAGTGATTACCGAGCATAGAAGCTTGAAGACTTGTTTGAGAAACAAACTATAGAGCCCAGCAGAGGGACAATATAAGTCCTATGAATAGATTGTATTGAGAAAATAAGAATCTGCTTCAGCATTTTAGATGTGAAGTTGCAGATAGATTTTATTACTGTCATTTTGTGAAGTAACAGAAAATCTCTTAACCGAGTTGACTTAACAGTCTTATTTGTAAATTCTCTAACAAGGTGACATTTTGATTGAGTGTTTGAAATCCTTTGACAAGGTCACTTCTAACAAAGTGAAGATCCTAACAGAGCTGAGGGAAATCCCTTAACTGGTTCACATCTAGCAATGTGTTTGTAATCTTTAACAGGATTTGCTTTTAACCGAGCATACTCTAGAAGAGTATATTTCTTAGTGGGTCCAAAATCCCACAATGGTTTTTCCCTATTTGGGTTTCCACGTTAAATTTGGTGTTATATGTTTTGTGATCTTATCTGTTTATGAGTTTGAATGCTTTACAATTTTTCTGATAAGGTTACCGAGGTTGAATCTGTTGTTTTTATGAGAGATTAAGTTTGTATGATTCACCCCCACCCTCTCATCTTATTAGCTTGGCATCTGTACTAATCATTTAGTATCAGAACTATCAATTGGTATCAGAGCTTTGGACTTTGGAAGAAAAAGTTTAAAGGTACTTGAGGAAAAGATCCAAAGATGTATAGAAGGGATGCACTGAAGTTGAATAAGTCAAGTTTCTCTACATGCCAGAAAAGAATGAAGCTGCACTTATCAGGAGTTGGAGAATATGTTGTATATTATCTAGAGAATGATTTCATTACACCGAGCACCTATCCATTGACAATGGAAGAGATAAAGGCAAAGCAAGAACATATCCAAGCAATGATTGAAATAACATCTGCATTGACCGACTCAGAGTTTAATGATCTAGAAGGCTGCAATGATGCAAAGGCAATGTGGGATAAGCTCATATCTGTGTATGGTGGAGATGAACATGTTCAAAGTGAAAAAGTGGATAGTCTAAGAGGACAACTTGAATCTATGAGGATGAATGAAGGTGAGAACATAACCCAATATAGTACAAGGCTAAAAGAGATTGTCAATCAAATCAAAGGAGCAGGTGGAACCATTGAAGAAAAGGATATAACAAGTAAGTTGTTAAGAACCCTTCTACCAGCTTATGCAATCTGAGTCTCTACAATCAATGAATTGAGGTCTGTACCTAATATGCCAGTTTCTTTAGATGCTACTATTGGTAAGCTACATGCTTTTGAGTTAAGTAATTTTGATAATAGTGGGTCATTGGTAAATAAAGTAGAATCTGCTTTCAGTTCTTTTCATCTTGATGTATCTGATGATTACAATGATAGAATGAGTAAGTACACTGAAGGAGATCACAGTGGAGCAAGTGAGAGATTTCACAAGAATATGGAAAAAGTACACAAGCTGTATGAGGAAATTAGGAAACAAGAAGAGTTTGAAGCACTATTAACCAGAAGGCTACCGAGAGGCAAAGACAAGTATAAAGGAAAACTACCTTTGAAATGTTTCAATTGTGATAAGATAGGACATATGGCCTCAAACTGTCCTAACAGAGAATCTAGTGAAAAGAGAGATTACCGAGATGACAAACAGAAGGATAATCATTATAGAGGACACTGAGATTTCAGAAGAAGAGATAAGAAGACATGCCTAATAGCTGATGAGGAATCTAATGATGATAAATCAGATGAAACTGATATAGAGGAAGTTGTTTATGTGGCTATCAAAGATGGATCAGATGAAGAAAGGTATGAAGAAAAAGCCCTACTATCCCATATAAGTAAAAATAATTCTTGGATCATAGATAGTGGATGTTCACATCACATGACAGGTGATAAACACAAGTTTGTTATATTAGAAGACTATGATGGAGGCTATGTAAGATTTGGTAATGATGTGCCATGTCCGGTAAGAGGTAAAGGATCTATAACACTTCTTGACAATGCAAATTGCAATGATGTTTATTGGGTTGAAGGTTTGAAATACAATTTGTTGAGCGTAGCACAACTAAAAAACACAGGTTACCGAATAGAATTTCAGAATGGAATTGTTAAAGTTCATGACAAGCATGGAAAGTTAGCTGCTACCGGGACACAAACAAAAGGTAACACATTTCATGTTGACTCAAATCGGAATAAGTGTCTATATGCAAAGATAGATGATACCTGGTTATGGCATAAAAGGTTTTGTCATGTAAATTTTGATAATCTGATCAAAATAAGCAAGAAACATCGAGTAAGAGGTCTACCGAGTCTTGAGAAACCTGAGAATGCTATATGTCGAGGATGCCAGATGGGAAAAATGACAAGATCAAGCTTTACAAGTAATTCCTACACTTCTAAGGGAATCTTAGATCTTGTGCACACCGATCTTTGTTGTCCTATGAAAGTTCAAAGTTATTATGGTGATAAATATTTCATATTATTTGTGGATGATTACTCAAGGATGATGTCAGTAATGTTTTTAAAAGAAAAATCAGAAGCTTTTCAAATGTTGAAAATGAAACAGGAAGACAATTGAAATGTCTTAGATCAGATAGAGGAGGTGAGTTCACATTTGATGAGTTTAACTTATCCTGCAATGATCATGGTATTAAAAGACAAGTATCTACCTCGAGAACTCCACAACAAAATGGAATTGATGAGAGAAGAAATAGATCTATTGTAGATTGTGCCAGAACCCTGATGATTGAAAAGAAAGTGTCACAAACATTTTGGACAAAAGTAATAAGCACATCAGTTTACACCCTGAACTGTGTACAACTGAAGAAAGGAACTTTGAAGACACCATATGAAATCTGGTATGACAAGAAACCTAATGTAAGTTATTTTAAAATCTTTGGAAGTAGATGTTATGTTCACAAAGATGATAGAAATGGCAAGTTTGATCAGAAAAGTGAAGAAGGAACATTTCTAGGATATTCTTCTAGAAGCAAAGCATTTAAGTGTCTGATCAAATCATCTAACAAAATAGTAGAAAGTGCAAATGTGAAAATTGATGAATTTGCAGAAAGGAATGATGAAGGAAATTCCAAGGAACCAGAATATTATGAAGAATTTGTCTTTGTTCAACCGAGAAGTCTTACCGAGCAGATTGCTGAAAGAAATGAAGAGAATATCCAGTTATCGAGTGATAAGAAGATCATATAGAGCCTACCGAGCCTGTATTGGAAAAATATGTCAGAAGACATCATGCATCAAGTCAGATTATAGGAGATAAGGATGATCCAGTGATGACAAGGAACAAACTGAGACAAAACGCATGTCTGATATCTGAATTTGAACCGAGGATAGTGAAAGAAGAATTTAATAGTGAAGATTGGATAAATGCTATGACAAAAGAAATTGATAAAATCAAGAAGAATGACACATGGACACTGATTCCAAGACCAAAGGACAAAAATGTAATCAGTACAAAGTGGATTTTCAGAAACAAGCTGAATGAAAAAGGTGAGGTCATTAGAAATAAAGCAAGACTAGTTTGCAAAGGTTATGCTCAAGAAGAAAGAAGTGATTATGGTGAAACTTTTGCACCTGTGGCAAGACTTGAAGGAGTAAGAACATTGTTGGCATATGCTGCTTATAAGAATTTCAAGATATATCAAATGGATGTCAAATCTGCATTTCTGAATGGTATACTAGAAGAAGAAGTTTTTATTGAACAACCTAAAGGATTTGTTGAAGACAAGAATAAAGATCAGGTATGTAAATTGAACAAAGCTTTATATGGTTTGAAACAAGCACCTAGAGCATGGTATGAGAGATTGCACTCTTATTTGATCAAAATTGGTTTTATAAGAACAAGTGAAAACAGTAATATGTACATGAAGAATGATGAAGACAATGGAATACTGATCTCAACCATATTTGTTGGTGACATTATATTTTGTGGAAATGACTCTCTATGCAAGAACTTTGGAAATGAAATGAGAAAAGAATTTGAGATGTCACTAATCGGTGAGATAAAGTATTTTATAGGTTTACAGACACTATAAATGAAAGATGAGATCTTCATTACCCAATCCAAGTACATAAAAGAAATCTTGAAGAAATTTGGAATGGAGGATTAAAAACCAGTAAGTACTCCTATGACTACTAACTGTAAATTATCAAATAATGATGGATCTGCATCTGTTGATGAGACACTCTACCGATCTATGATTGGAAAACTGCAATATGTTGTTCATAGCAAACCAGATATAACACATGCAGTAGGTATAGTTGCAAGATTTTCTGCAAATCCTAAGGAAACACACATGACAACAATCAAGAGAATTTTTAGATACTTGAAAGGTACTGAAGATTATGTCTTAGTATATCAGAAAGGAAATGATTTTGATTTAAAAGTTTATACTGATGCTGATTGGGTAGGCAACATTGATGACAGGAAAAGCACAAGTGGAGGAGCTTTCTTTTTAGGAGAAAGACTAGTGAGTTGGCTAAGCAAGAAACAAGGATGTGTTTCACAGTCAACAATAGAAGCTGAATATGTTGCTGTAGCATTGAATTGCACTAATATAGCATGGATCAAACAACTATTGGAAGGCATAAATGAGCAAGTTACCGAGCCAGTAACTATATTCTGTGACAATACTAGTACCATTAACATTTCAAAAAATCATGTTATGCACTCTAAGACAAAGCACATCTCTATCAAATATCATTATCTTAGAGAAGAAGTTCAAGAGAAGAAAGTGGTGTTGGAGTATGTTAGCACAAAGGAACAAATTGCAGACACCTTCACCAAGCCATTGCCAAGGGACACTTTTGACTATCTCAAAAGAAAGTTAGGGGTCCTACCCCTATCTTCCATTCACTGACCGAGTTCGGTGAAAGCATCAATTCGATGATTCTACAAAATATCTTTTAGGAGTTGATGTTGATTTACACACTTTAGGAGGTTTTCTAAAGGTGTATAGAAAACAATAAGCAGGGAACAGGAATTGAAGACAAAATGCTCTGACTGAGACTGAGTTAACACATATCAGTAAGGAATTCACTTCTCAGCGAAAGAAATTATGTTTTAAGTTATTTACTTTTTGGCATTGTTGTCAAAGGGGGAGAAGACTAATATATGGGGAGAAGACTGATGAACAAAAAGGAGAAGACTAATGTATGGGGGAGAAATCTGATAACAAGGAGAGCATTTTATCATTTCACAACAATCTGAATCCAAATCAATTAGGTCAAATCAATTGGTTTTTTCATCAATGCCAAAGGGGGAGATTGTTGGCATTTCAATAAGGATATTGAGAAGGTTGTTGATGATTATGGATATAACTGATTAAAGATATTTACTGTCTTAATATCATTATTTTTTCATTGATGTCAAGAAATTGATTTTCTAATTCAGTATGAAGTTGCCATATCTTAAGAAGTATGTTTTGATGAGTATAAAGAAGTCGGTAAAAGACACAGAAAGAATATGATGAATAAGGGGAGAAATAAGCTATTCAATGGGCAACTATTACCGAGTTAGACAATGATGAGATCATGATGTTTAAGATTGTTTTGATATCTTACATATGTTATTGATTGTAAGGTTAATACTATACTATGTTACCGAGCAAGGAACCTAGTCGGTAAACCCTAAGGTTATCGCTATCGGTTAATGAAGGCAGGATGTCTACCAAGTAAAGTTTAGTATTTACCGAGTTGCAACCGAGTAATAACAGAATGCATTGAATGAATAAAAGCATTATTTAATGAAGGAAGCTAATGAGCTGGAACTGATTAAATGATTGGTATGCCGTGCATCAAGTTTGTTAAACAATCTATGGCAAAGGAAAATCGGCAAGAAGATCTACAACTCATATTGAACCGCAATACCCTACCACAAGTTCCAAGAAATGTATGCAAGTTCCAAGGCAGGGTAAAACATTTTTAGATCGAAGGATACATTGAACCTAGTCAAGTTTGAAGATCTGATGGCTATGATTGATCATGGGAAATGTGATCAAGGAGATTAAGCGGTTGGCAAATTGTTTATAAATAAGGAACTATTGATAAACAATGCATGCGGGCAAATGTAAGCACAGGGTTGCTACATAGTGATTACCAAGCACAGAAGCTTGAAGACTTGTTTGAGAAACAAAGTATAGAGCCCAGTAGAGGGACAATATAAGTCCTATGAATAGATTGTATTGAGAAAATAAGAATCTGCTTCAGCATTTTAGATGTGAAGTTGCAGATAGATTTTTATTACCGTTATTTTGTGAAGTAACAAAAAATCTCTTAACTGAGTTGACTTAACAGTCTTATTTGTAAATCCTCTAGCAAGGTGACATTCTGATTGAGTGTTTGAAATCCTTTAACAAGGTCACTTCTAACAAAGTGAAGATCCTAACAGATCTGAGGGAAATCCCTTAACTGGGTCACATCTAGCAATGTGTTTGTAATCTTTAACAGAATTTTCTTTTAACCGAGCATACTCTAGAAGAGTATATTTCTTAGTGGGTCTGAAATCCCACAATGGTTTTTCCCTTTTTGGGTTTCTACGTTAAATCTCGTGTTATATGTTTTGTGATCTTATCTGTTTATGAGTTTGCATGCTTTATAATTTTTCTAATAAGGTTACCAAGGTTGAATCTATTGTTTTTATGAAAGATTAAGTTTGTATGATTCACCCCCCCGGCTCTCATCTTATTAGCTTTGCATCTGTACTAATCATTTAGTATCAGAACTATCAACCATTTCATGAACCAATATAGTCAGTCAATAGGAAAAATATTACGTAGGGAAAATGTGTGGAAGGGCACGGAAATGACTTTAGAGTAATCCGGTGTCCTACGATAAGTTTTAAAATATGATAATTTAGACTTTAATTTGGACAATTTTGTGTGAATTTTGTTAACTTTAATTTGATTTAAGCTGGTTTAACTTTCCTTAATTTTTAATTGAATAAAGTGGATTGGTTTAGAATTAGTGTGAAGGTATTTGAATTGTAGATATAAATTATGTCATTAAATTGTGTATAAGATATATAATTGAGACAAATGTATCTTTTAAGTTTTCTAGTAGTATATATTTGACAAATAGATAATATTTATTTT
Organism: Cryptomeria japonica; assembly: GCF_030272615.1. Lineage (NCBI taxonomy): Eukaryota > Viridiplantae > Streptophyta > Pinopsida > Cupressales > Cupressaceae > Cryptomeria > Cryptomeria japonica. The sequence goes on along the minus strand of NC_081405.1, from coordinate 705,462,358 downwards.
GAATAATTCTTTTATTTTTTAAAAGTTATGGATAAGGGTCATTTTTCATATACTAAATTCAAAAAATCAAAACACTCATGGTTCAAATGGGTGTGCTTTAGAATGACATTTGTACATTCTCTTCATTTTTTGATGATCTTAAGGCCACATGGCGCAAAGGTTTTAATAGGTTTTTCTTTCTTTTTACCTCAGTCCATTACTGCTCATCTTTTGATAAAGGTACTATTTCTGATTTCACTTCCCCTTTTAGCTTTTCAACACAACCTTTGGCAATAGGGGACTCATCAGGAGCAAGAGAGGAGTTAATGATATTGGAGTAATCTTTATATTTCACCTTTGAAATATAAGTTTTATCATTTGTACCACAATCTACTACCATTTCATGCTCACGCATTGAAACATTTGAACCATGTGAAGGAGGAAATCCAGATAGATGACTTTTGGCACGTAGAGGACTTGAGGTTGTAGATAAAAAAACTGATTCATTAGGAATGTCTTGTAAAGTCTATTGACAAAGCATTCATAAAGTTCAAGGGTGAATTGAGTAAGAAGTGTGAGTGAAGGGAATGGTTGTGAGGTAAAAAATATGAAAGAAATTAGATTTGACATATTAGGTGAAAGAGATATAAGACATCAAATAAGCACATTATATTATAAAAAAATTATTTCTCTTTCAATACAATCAAATGGGGTCCTACACAAAAGTAACAAGTAATTGTTTAAATATAAATAATATCTGATAAAGTTTTGGATTTATACATGGTTGTAATATTCTTCAATTACACAATTATTTTCACTAATTTGCAATGCTATCTCCACTTTTAGTCCTTGGCAATTCCTATCTTAATTACATATTCAATAGTTACTAGCTATTTTTAAATAATGTATTTATATTAAGAACTAACATCTTTCTTATTAACATGTAAAATTAAATGCTAATTTCATTTCTAAATTAATATAATATTTTTAAGAAAAAATATAATTATAAAATTATATCAAGATGGCTCATCACTAGGCATATGAGGTAAACAATAATTGAAGAAGACATACAAGTCTACTATAAAGAGATTAAAAGTGTATCCTTTAATGGCTTAGAGGGGAACCATCTTTCCTCAATTATTATGTGCATGCCTAAATCAAAAAATCATGAACACCCTTACCTTTATTGTAGGGAGAGGTGAGCATCTAGTTGAGGCATTTGGTTACTATTCTTGAAATGAAGTACACAATATCTCTTAGGTTTTAGAATTTTTTTCTCAACTCATATTGTTCCTCTCTCTTGCCTTTCTATATGAATAGAGACCATGAGCATTCTCCTATAATTTTACAAAGTCAAATCTTCCTTTATTGGGGACTCATATTACATGTGTAATAACAATGAATTTCAAGAGGTCCAGATTATGTATAAGATATATAATTGAGACAAATGTATCTTTTAAGTTTTCTAGTAGTATATATTTGACAAATAGATAATATTTAATTTGAATAATTCTTTTATTTTTTTAAAGTTGTGGATAAGGGTCTATTTTCATATACTAAATTCAAAAAATGAAAACACTCATGATCCAAATGGGTGTGCTTTAGATTGACATTTATACATTCTCTTCATTTTTTGACGATCTTAAGAGCACATGGTGCAAAGGTTTTAATAGGTTTTTCTTTCTTTTTACCTCAGTACATCAGTGCTCATCTTTGGATAAAGATACTTTTTTTGAATTCACTTCCTCTTTTAGCTTTTCAACACAACCTTTGGCAATATGGGACTCATTAGGAACAAGAGAGGAGTCAATGATATTGGAGCAATCTTTAGATTACACTTATGGAATATAATTTTTATCATTTGTACCACAATCTACTACCATTTGATGCTCACACATTGAAACATTTGAACCATGTGAAGGAGGAAATCTAGATACAGGACTTGAGGTTGTAGATTAAAAAAAGTGATTCATTAGGAATGTCTTGCAAATTATATTGACAAAGCATTCATAAAGTTCAAGGGTGAATTGGGTAAGAAGTGTGAGTGAAGGGAATGGTTGTTAGGTTAAAAATATGAAAGAAATTAGATTTGACATATTAGGTGAAAGACATATAAGACATCAAATAAACACATTATATTATAAAAAAATTATTTCTCTTTCAAATGGGGTGCTACACAAAACTAACGAGTAATTGTTTAAATATAAATAATATCTAATAAAGTTTTGGATTTATACATGGTTGTAATATTCTTCAATCAAACAATTATTTTCACTAATTTGCAATGCTATCTCCACTTTTAGTCCCTGACAATTCCTATCTTAATTACATATTCAATAGTCACTAGTTATTTGTAAATATTGTATTTATATTAAGATCTGACATCTTTCTTATTAACATGTAAAATTAAATGATAATGTCATTTCTAAATTAATATAATATTTTAAAGAAAAAATATAATTATAAAATTATATCACCATTCATTAAGATGGCTAATCACTAGGCATATGAGGTAAACGATAATTGAAGAAGATGTAAAATTTTACTATAAAGAGATAAAAAGTGTAGCCTTTAATGGCTTAGAGGGGAACCATATTTCCTCTTTTGCAACCTCAATTATTATGTTTATGCCTAAATCAGAGAATCATGAACACCCTTACCTATATTGTAGGGAGACATGAGCATCTAATTGAGGCATTTGGTTACCATTATTGAAATGAAGTGCACAATATCTCTTAGGTTTTAGATTGTTTGTCTCAACTCATATTTTTCCTCTCTCTCACCTTTCTATATGAATAGAGACCATGAGAATTCTCCTATAATTTTAAAAAGTCAAATCTTCCTTTACCGGGGACTCATATTACATGTGTAATAACAATGAATTTCAAGAGGTTCAAATCATGTGTAATTATATGTGTGTCTAGCAATTCTCAATCAATGATAGAAGGAATTTGAGTTGAATGATGTCACCATTTATCATATATGTCTTAAATCAATGATTCATCTATTATAAACGTGATATTTGTCTTCAATTATAATTTATATATAAAAGAATGCTCTTGGTTTATTTTCTATTTTTTTTATGAATGTCATGATGCAAAATTAACTAATAATTTTGGAATAAGAAAGTGAATATGAAAACAAAATGTGAGGACCATTTCTACTTAAATAGCCACACCATCTAGTTGATTGTAATGAACCATAGAATTCAAATTAGTGTCAAGGGTTCAATACGATAACTCACATAATCTCCTTACTATAGACACAACACTTCTACTTCTAGGCCCATTAGAGAGGGTAGGAGAGGGGTGGTCCTAAATCACCTCCATTAAATATTTATAATTTCACTAGGGATGTAAAATTGACCTCAATTTACTAGTTTCTAATAGCTAAGTTGGTTGAAAATTAGTTGGGTTTCCCATTTTCTTCAATTAGAAATTTAAATGATCAACTCATCACTCTAGTCAAGAGGAGAAGAAGTGTAGTAAAAATTTTAGAAACTAAAAAATTAAGTATCAAGTTATTATATTTTTCAAGAGTATAATTTATGCAACCAACTAAATAACCTAATTATATATGCAATCTGAAGATATGCACACACACATTCGATATTAGTTAGTTTAACACTTTAGATTAGTAAAAAGTATTCAATATTGTTGGATATTCATATATTCTTTCCCTACTTTTCCAAAATTCATTTATCTTTCCGTACATTTCTAATGTGGTATACTTGTCTACACCCTATTTTTTGGTAAAATGAGCTTATGCCTCTCCATCTATTATTCCATCCATCTTGAATTAGTTATTATGAATGTAGTAAAAAACTAGTCTACATCATCATTTTGTTTTATTATATTGTGATCTAATGAAATCACAAGAAAAAATGATTTTTCGAAAGTCACTAAAGAAACGCAAATATCTGAAAAATGTAAGGTATAGATTCATTCCAGGGCGCTTCAAATGTCTGACCGGGAATTTAGCCACTTTCTACAGAGCTTGGAAAGTATGCTTAATGGGGCACACCTTTATAAACCAATATTTCCAGTCAATAGGAAAGAGATTGCCTATGGCAAATTTTAAAATATGATACTCTAAAACTTTTATTTGGAAAGTTTGGTGTGCAGCTTGACTTTGTTTTTGTATTGGGTTGGTGTAATTTTTATTTTTTTAAATTGAATGTAGAGTTGGATTAGGTTCAGTGAGAAATGTATTTGGAAATAGTATATGATATTAGGCTATCAGTTTTTGGGTTTACAAATGATTTAGAATATATGGGACTATTCTGTATTCTGCTCAAGAGGCATCTAATTGGGCTACAAATGAGATGTGCATACTTCACTCAGGATTTGAATTCAAATTGTACGTATAAATTGTTAATAATTGAGAAATGTTGAAGTATATATTCCAATGCTAGGAACCCAAATGACCAATTTACCTTCACACAAGAAGAATGCAAATAATAATTTAATTCAATAAGAAGAATACATGAGCTATGTTGATGTTTAAAGATTAAAAAGAATGAGATGGAGGATGGATTTTAGATTCTATCAATTTCTAATTCTAATCAACCCAAATTCAATACTAAATCAACACATTTAAAGACATGAAGATGACAAGAAGAGGAGATGAATCCCACATGGATAAGATAGATAAACAAACAAGAATCTCAACATTCTTAAAGTATAATAATTTAAATATTAGTTTGCTTATTTTCTTTTTAAAATGAAAGTGTTTGTGATATAAATACTAGAAATATCAAAAGATAGCAAAATTTGTCCCTAAGCCCCATATATATAATATGAATGTATATTTATTTTGAATAAATTATAAAGATGTAAATAATTTTCTCTTTATTTAGATAAATAATATTTTATTTTTTACATATCATTATATTTGTAAACTTTAACTCTTTATATAAATAAATAATATTTATTTAAAAATTATTATAAATAAAAAACATTTAATATTCAGTTAGATGAATACATATTTAATTTTTTAAAATAGAAAGAAATTTATATATTACTTCATATAAAAAATAATATAAGAAAATAAAAAAAAATCACAAGACGAAAAACTTTAAAAGTGAAAGAAATCAAAAGTCAATTGGATACTATGTATCATTAAAACATATGAGAAAATTGGTTTCTCATGCAATTGAACTTTTTTATAAGATTAATATTGCAAAAAGTAACATATATCTTATTGTTGCACCTTTTTTAAAGATGTTTTATTTGGTGAAATGGAAATATTGGTTAATATTAGAATCAATGAAACCTAGTTATCAAATCTTAAATTATCAAGATATTGATCAGAAAAAGAGATGCTATTATTTTTGTTGGTCAGATGCAGTTCTTCCAAAGGCTAGATCTTTTGCTTGGTTAGCTTTGAAAGGAAGAATCCTCACTACTGATAGACTGTCTTCCTTGGGGATTAGTCTACCTTTTAAATGTGTCTTATGTGATAAGACGATTGAATTGAAGGATCATTTGTTGGTTAATTATGATTTTGCTTTCAGTTGTTGGTCTTGGCTTTGTGACAAATTAGGTTAGTTTTCTCCTCTCCCTTCTTCATTGCAGGATTTGTTTGAATTTTGGCCCTTGTTATACAAGGATTCATTCTTTCCTTGTCTATGGGAAGTGACTCCTGCTATTAAAAATAAGATAATTTTTAGGTAGGATAAGATTAGTATTGAAAAGTCTATTTTTGAGACATTTTGATCTTATACATCAAGGAATAAGAAGTTAGATTCTTGTTTCACGTTCTGGGATGATTTTGTTATTAAGGAATCACAAGGCATATCTCTTCCTTTTAAAGGAATTCCTTTTAAGAGTAAGTGCCCAAAAGTGGATAGAAGAGATGTTAAGTGGGAACCCCTAGATATTGGTTATGATAAATTGAACTTTGATGGAGCAGCAAAAGGTAATCTTGACGTGTTTGGAATTGGTTGAGTCTTAAGAGATCATACGGGTGATGTTTTGGTTGCAGGAGTTGCTCGAATTCTTGATGGGTCAAATAATATGGTTGAAGCTATTGCTTTGGTCACTGGTTTACACATAATTGTTAATTTAAATCTCAAGAATTTAATTCTAAAGGGGACTCTCTAAACATTACCTTTTCTTTGAGTAAGACTGATTTATCAAATTGGAAAATTGGTTATATTCTTCAGGAGGTGAGATCTCTTAGATTGAGTCATTGGAAAACTTCAAAATTAAGCATTGCTTTAGAGAAGCGAGCATGGTGGCAGACACGTTGGCTAATAAGGGTTGCTTGATGGCTTTGGCTGAAGTTGTGTTCGAGAGAGATAATTTTTTGTTTGATGATGAGTTGGTGAATGCGTTGTCACATGATAGTAGGTAAGTATATTGGCATGTGTGTTGATATTTTTTTGCTCGTGCATTTACATTGTGATCAAGAAGGAGATTTAAATTTACAAGTGCCACCTTGTATCTGGCATTTAAGTCGGGTGATTTTTTTAAAGACATTTAATATGCGAGTTTTTTTTAATGCCATGTGTGCTCTTTCCGTTCTCAAATGTAAGTTCTCACATTCTTCCAAACACATAAGCTATCATGATTTTTTAAGCTCGTGAGGTAGTGGATTATCCAGATTTATTTTCTCAATTAAAATTTGATTTCCACTTTGGTTACATGTGTGACAACCTTTATGTAGACATGCAGGGTATGCTGAAAAGACATCGACGCCTTGATTTTGTTTTCGTGCTTTCCTTTCTATCAACACTTCGTTAGTGCATTGGTTTCTTTTCCTTGCCATTGATTATAAACCCCACAACTAGAGGATTTCTGTTACATTCAAAGGTTGGGAATTTCCCACTTCTAGGTCCTTTTCTGTAGATCATCTGAAAGCCATTTTTAAATGTTATGTCTGATGGTGTTGAGTGCCATCGTTACGATTGTTGGGGAAGACTTGTTATATCCAAGGGCTCTGCACATCCTTTATCCATCTTAGGTGCTATATTTCTTCCTTTCGAATAGCTTTGACATGTTACAAAATTATGGCCTTTTGTTGCAATTTGTGTTAAATTTTGTGAAGACTTAATTTCTAGTGGGGAGTTGGAAAATGCTGTAAAGAAATATGACTTGTTCAAGGATAAGGGTTGGGTTGGTGGTATAATTATGAGGAAATTATTAAAGAAAATAGCAAAGTATGTTAAGGATTATGAGGTCATAAAATTTGGGTTGGAGAATAATAATTGCAAAGTCTTTTGAAAAAGAATTGTGTTTTTATGGAGATTGTTTATCCAATTGATGTTGATCGCTTATCAAGTTTGTTTCATGCCCTTCTCCATTTGGTTTTATATAAGTCTCATGGTCATAAATCTAGCCAACCATTATACAAGGGGTGAAGGTAGGCCAATTGTCAAAAGTCATAAAGTTGAAGTTCCATTACATGAGACAAGGGAGGAAATAGAACGACTTCTGGATGTAGGTTTGAGCTTCGGGCAGAGGATTTAAAAAAAGGTGGATACTTCCATTCAAATTGCTTGTGAGGAAGATTGGTGGCTTCTTGATGTTGCTATGAGTTTTGGGCAGAGGCAACTGAATGCTTTTGTGGTCACCGAGTGCAAAAATTTCTTTGTGGGATATCAATTCATGTAGAAGGAGTCTTCCATTTATAGATAGGATAAGGAGGAAGTGGATGAAAATTCTCCTATGCACCCACTTGAGTAATGTCTCCTTTATTCAGTTTTTTTCTTCTAGTGGTGGCTAGTTCCATTTTTAGATATTAGGTTTCGTTTCTAGTGGTGGTTTGTTTTGTGCCCCTATTAGTTTGTTTTTGTTAGGGCTTCGACTTTTAGGGTTTTTTGTCTCTAGAATTTCTTGGACATGTTACTTCTTATTTATTTTTCTTGTTATGTACTTCTTCTTTATTTTATATATATATATATATAATATAGCATGTATATATACAATCGAATCCAGAAAAAATTAAGAGTATATTCCTTTTATAAAATAAAAAATTAAAAACTAGCCACCCCCTTCATGGATTCACAAATCTCCTCATCAATCAACTCATTTTGCAAATTTAGCAACCTTAGTTAAAGCTAAGGTTTAAAATTTGTGAATAATTTTCTTGGTTGTTGCAGCTGAGCAAGCTACCACATTAGGATATCTTCCTAGAGGTTGTAAACTTTGCACAACTCATTCACCTTATAACATAAATCCTCAAAGAGTTTACAATTGGGGGGATTTTGAGTAGCCAATTAGACCATAGAATGTACTAGTGAATGATACTATCTAATATGAATATGGTTAAGGATGAGTGTATGAAATGTCATGAGAGATATTGTAATATGTTTTAAAAGAGAATTTTTTACAAGAAAATTTATATTAAAGTTCAAGGTTTTACATTTTATTATATGCATAGTAAACTCAAGTGTCCCAAAAGAGTGAAAAAAAATTAGCATTTGATTAAAATAATATGGGTTTTTGACAAGGTCCAAACTTTTGAACAAAATAAGAAGGTTACCATTGAAGTGGTAACTGAAAATAAAGTAGAACTAATAGAGGAACAAAATAAAAACAACAAAAAATGGTAGGACAATAGTATTAAAAAATAAATTAGCAACTGTAAGACCAAAAGGAAACGCCCCTAAAACAACAAGGCAACCTAAACAAATATATTAAAATCTTAGTTGGCACCCGAGTTCACCTCTAATAGGATAACTTATGAAGGAGAAACATTCAAAGAATTCTATTTCTTCTTCCATTAGACAATAGTCTAGAAAGCACCATCATCATAAACTAAGATCTTAGGAGTAGGGGAGGATACAGTTTCAAATCGAACCAAGAGGCTCCACCCAAATAAGAACCAAACAAACGGGGAGAGGCCTCTTGCAATAAAGATTATCCAAAAAAAATATTAATATATATGAACTATATTACTTACTTTTAATTATTTTATTTTCTTCCATTTTGTCGCCGCCCCTTTTTTTTTCCGTTTCACATTGAATAATTTAAAGTACAAGATAATATTCTATATGTATTAGATGTGATTATACATAAATTATATATTTCATTTTTTTCTCAACAAAAATTAATACTATTTAGATCTATACAAATTTTATTTAATGTTATTTTTTGTTGTATCTTTTTAATAGATAAGTTAACTTATATTCAAGAATTACAAATAATAAATAAAAAAATCAATAGTCAAAATTATTATTTTCATAAATAATATATAGATAGATATACTCTAATATTCCTTATGGTGAGTGATTTCATTTTGAATTTAAGAAGGTGGGATCCTTGTACAACGATATTTTTTATATATTTTTCAACTAAAAAATATAAAAATTTGAAATAGATGAAAATAATAGAAAGACAGGTGAAATGATTTCAAATTAAACAAATGATTTTTTTTATGTATGTATGCATGTTTGTATGTATTTATGTACATGAATAGTCAAATTTAGTTGTGCATACAAGTCACCCAAAGTTAATCATTCAAATTCTCATAAAGAGCAAAATCTCATAAATTTAAGAACGATTAACACACAAAAAATATTTAAAGAAGCTAATTTATCACATATTTTAATAGAAAGAAAATAGTATTTATGTTAAAAGCAAATGATATTTCTCACAAAAAAATTAGTATATTTTATTAAGAATAAAGTTAAATTATAAAATTTTGTTATCCTCTCTAGCTTTGTTCATTGTCTATCTATCTTTAATAGACAGATATTAATCTATGTCAACAAATTCTATGTCAACCTATGCTTTTATTTTTAATATAATGGGTGTTGGCCCTTCGAACTATTTAAGTATTAAAAAAAGGGTATAAATTTATTATATTTTAAAACTAGAATTTATCCAACTAACTAACCAAGTAACCTAATTATACATGGAGGTATAGATGTGCATATGCACATGCAAATTAGGTGTTAGTAAGGTTAGCACATCAAGTTACTAATCAATCAACATGTTAGTAAATTTTTTTCATATTGTTGGATAATCATCTATTTTTTTCCTTAATTTTATAAATTTATGTAAGGATGGATGATTTCCCCACATTTAAAATGTGGTATGCTTGTCTATACCCTAGTTTTGCAAACCCTCTATAATTCTATTCATCTTGAATAAGTGATTTATGCATATAGTTCAAAGCTAGTCTATGCCATTTCATTCTATTTGGTTATACTATGATCTAATGGATTTTCATTGCCACTCTTAATTGTTTGAGAATGAAAAATTGGCTAGTTTTGACGGAATGGTAAAGAGGTGGCAAGCAAGATCAAGGATAAGAAATAAGGAGATTTTTTGTTGAACTTACACCTCAATTTTGGTTTACTAGAACTGAGTGACTCGCAAAAGTTATCACTTGGCTCTTAATGTATACATATTTAGGTTATCAATTGTGAAAGAGCTTATGTCTCTACCTTCTTTGTTGAGAGGGCGATTAAAAAAATTCACATAGGTAATCCATTTAAATACTCAAATGATGTGTAATAAAGGTAGGATAAAGGAGTGATGGGGCACTTCAATAATAGGTAGTTGTTGCAAACATGTCCCCTCCTTTCTTAATACTTTACTGTTGAGTTTGGATACACACATACGAAATTAATACATATTTAAATATAATCAGTATTTTATTACAACTTTTAAAATCATAAATTATCTATCAGATCAATTTTTAAATTTATTTTAAAAATTCATATCTATATTTTGGACCAACACTACAATGGCTGCCTAATATTCTTCTAAGTTTTGGTATTCTTTTTCTTTCTTGTTTTCATTTCCCCACACTTTCTCCCATCCTTCAGATTCCCTATCTTGTCAAATAAGGGAGGGTCCCAATTCTAGTTTATATCTGCTAATTTTTTTGTTGTTAAGTATTCGTAGCTGACTAAAATAATGAAGGTATACTGAGCTGACCTTTCTCTGCCTTTCGCCAACTAAACACAACCAGAGTTTTCCCTCTTAACACAATCTTTTTTCTTCTGCGTTCTTTTTGCCTACTAGAGATAGCCCATAAACGTTATCTATTTATTCTTCTTCCTCTATTTTAGTTGATCATCTTGTCAAACAAAGTGACGATCAATTATACAAAGAAATATTGTATCTGAGATCTTGTGCACAGTCAATTAGTTAGCTGGTAAGCCCTTCCGGAAGGAATCCAATGTCTGCTAGAAAAAGTTCAGAAGTGATTTCTGACATCACTAAAACTGACTTCCTAAAACATCATTAATTAACTCAAATATCTAAAATTGTAAGGTAGAGATTCATTGTTATATTGATGAAACAAACAATTGTATAGATAAATATTATACATACAAAGATTTTACTATTTAAAAAACAATGATGAGCCCAGCTGAGAAGGCCACAAATATGATTGTTATATTGATGAAACCAGAAATGATTATTGCCCAAGCGTACTACTAGGTACTTTACCACTATAAATATGGGTGGTTCTCGATATCGTGATTACATCTATGCAGGAAATCGGGCTTATCAGACACTTGTACAATCGTTTCAGCTTTACTTCAACTCTATTTGGCATTGCTTTAATTTTATCTAGAATACAAATAAGGCATCCTCTAATGGGGTAGAAGAATATCAGCGGACAACTACACTGTCGAAATGCAATTTGTAAAGTGGGGGATAACTGTTTCTGACGTAGGCCATGACGGACTCTACGAACCGGCGAACATACACTGTATCAGTATTACGGTCAAAAGATTTGAGTAAACCCGATTTATGCTTTGCCATGTAAGAAGCAAATATAAGTAGCTTTATGGCCTCCTTTCTGCTACACTCAACATAAACAGATGAAGTATCGAGTTCATCGACTATTAACGGCTCATTATGGTCCCCCTTTCCACAACAAGAAGCACATAAGGAAAACTTTATATCCTCCTCGCAACTACAATCATCACCATCACAATCGTCATATACAATAGAAATATCATGGGGTATTAACAACTCCTGCGATGCAACACAACCGGCTTTTAACGAACAAGTAGTGTTGTTGAAGATCCACTCTATGTAAATTGACTCGCATCTTGAAATGCATTTCAAGTCACATTCAGGCTCACATTTGAACAAAAAAGGGCCACTTTTAGGCCAAATCTCATATTTATCATAGGATTCAAAGTCAAGAAGGGGTTGAAGACGAGCATTTGCTTTGTCTTCTCCACCAACTAGAGCGCTTATTTTGACTGGATTAGGCAGGATTTGAGGGTCATCCAATGAATCACATTCAAGAAAGGATTCAGAGTGAGCTTTTGCACCTGCAGCGACGAGCGCGCACATACCACCCATCACAATCTTTGATTGCAGGTCATTACTGGGCTTCAAATGCTCCACCCAGTCCCCCCAACAGTACACCCGCCTCCGCATTGGCAAAGGCAGTTGGTCACACAGCAACTGCACTGCTCTGTAAAAAGGCCAGCAGAAAAATCCACAGATGAAGCCATCAACAGACAGTCTCCCTGTTGTGGTGAATCCCATGACTAACGATGTCAAGCTTAGTGATACAGGAATGAGCCAATGAACATGCTTTTGAGTCTGTAGGTACAAATCCACAAAGTTTAAAATCTTCAGCAACTTGTCCTCTGCCAATAATAAGTTGACAGGTAGAAAATAATCATGGTGCAGACGCATAACCACGTTGTTGTCCACTATCACAGATTCGAGCACCTCTGCTAAGCTCATAATATCTCCCGTTAGCACTTCTTCCGATAATTCTTTATGATTTTTGACAAACACTATCTTTTCAGCTTCTTCACCTCCAGCCAATTTTTCAATTTTCTGCAGAGAATCCCACATTTCATCTGTGATGTAATAGTGCATTAGGGATGAACCCCTTTTCTCATCATTGTTCTGAGCATGCATCACTAGCCTGTTTCCTTTCCTTCGCATCAGACGCAAATTGTCTCCCAAGTAGCTCAAATTTATCGCCTCAGGAGTCTGAGATTTCTCATGAGCCTCGGGCCTTGTCAGAGTCGGAAGAGCGACTGTTGTCATGACATGAGAAGTCGCTTTCTTGAAGACACGACCTGGGACTCCCTTGAGCTGATTGTAATCTGTGCAAGGGAAACCCAAGTAGTTGATCAAGTAGGCAAAGACGCAATGCGTGACCGCCCAAAGAGGCGTCGTCTTCATGATCTGAAAAACTCCAAGGCTGAACTGCAATGGCAGCAACAACCTGCCTACAACTTCCTTCAATTCTGGAATAGTTTCTACACTAATGAACCACAACGATAAGCCTCTCATCTTCGACCTGATTCTACTCCCCTCCTCTTCTTTCAATTTAATCTTTTCCTCCTTCTACTGCAAGGAAGAAAGAATCTTTAAAACTATTAAGAACTTGCCACATGACAAGGCAGACTGGGTCAGATTCTTTCTTTTCTGCTTTCCACTGAAAACATGCCGGACCAACCCGTAGAGCAACTTGATTTTTCTTTGTTCTTTGTTCTTCTTTCCTTTTCTGCTGTTCTCTGATAATTTTCCACAAATTTTCCTAGATTCCCTAAAGTGAGGATAGGAAAGATATGTTGTGTGTATTCCACAAACTTTCCACAAATTTTCTGCTTAGTTAATTGTTCTCCACAAACCCAAAAAAATTCTACTAACCAGTATCAATCGGAATTTTTTGTCAAGGCTCTGAAATGCTATTGGACACGTACTGTATATATGCTATTTTTTTCAAATGTTGACGACCCCACATATGTATTCCTCTCATCTCAGCTTCTTTTAAATGGCATCTTCATTGTTTTCTTTCACAATCTCAATGGAGTATCAAATACTGTTGTACACATGTATTCTTTTTAATCATCATCTTGTTATTAAATTGAATTTGAATTTGAATTTGAATTTGAATTTTTTTTTTATTATACAAAAATAGATATCTGGTTTACATTGTTGATTTTAGTAATTAAAGAATTTTAAGAGAAATATATATGAGATACCTTTTCATATGTTGGATGCTTATTTATTATCTATTTCATAAATTTTTTTTTTTTTATATCTCTTTCTCTATTATTCCGATGCTTTTTAAATAAATAATTTTATGCATATATTTCAATTTCACTATGATCTAATAATTTTTTCATTGCCACTCTTGATTCTTTGGGATAATGACAAAGTGACCAGCCTAGATGGAATGATAGAAAGGGTGAAATGATCAAGTAGGATAAATAATGAGATCTATTGCTGAGCGTACACTTCAATGCTGGTTTGCTAAAATAAAATGAATCAAAAATTTATCGCTAAGCTCTCAATATACCCCTCTCCCTCCATCAATTGTGGAAGATCTTATGCCTCTTCTTTCTCTATTGGGAGAGTGTCTAAAGCCCCCATATTGGCTAATGAATCAAAAAAAGCTTAGCATAACATGAAAAAGCCAAAGATCCTTATCCAAACTATTCATAATAAGGATGATCGAATGAGAATTAAAAATAATAAATATTTTATTATTTATTAAAGACTTTAAAGACTTAGACCCAAAACTAATTATACAATATAATCCATTACAATAGTCCTTTATTTTATATTATTATTGCACAATTAACTATTTAAAAAAAAATTAATTATAATGAATACTATGTTTGATCAAGTTTTATTAAAATGTTAAAATTATGAAATCAAATAATTTTAACAAGTATTAATTAGAATATTTCTCAAAATTGTCATTGGATGCCAGATTTAGAGTCTTATTGAACCCTTCAATTTAATCAAAGATAAATTAATTTATTGTGAACCAAATTTAATCTTATGCGAATATTTCAAGATATAATAAATAAAATTATTTAAGCATTCATTAAAATATCTCAAATTTTAAAACAAGTACAAATTTATTCTAGGGATCTTAAAGTGCATTCCAAAGAAAGCTTGAAGTGTACGCACATCTCTTACTATTAGATAAGTGTATAGGAATTTAAGTATAGTATTTTTTTTTTAAGTGGGGAAGGGCCCCAACATTAGATCGAGAAGTTCAAAACTAGTTCCGTTCAAAGTACAACCAAGAGAGGGACATATACATATCAAACAAATGGTTGGACAAAAGATCAAACTTACTAAAAATATGAGTTGGGAGCCAACAGTGGACCGAACAAAATATGAGTGATCAGAATAGTAAGAAACCAACACTTCTTCTTGTAGCGAACTATAATCTATGAGGAGGCATCTTTGTTATTACATTGTTATGTATAATTTTTTTTGATTATTTGAGACATTTAATTTGACATATCTACAATATATGCAACAATTAAACAAAATAAACTTTACTTACCACAATATTAAATGATAATGACGGATACACATGAGAATAATTAAAAAAAATTAAAAAAATAAAATTATAATATAAAATAAATATAAGGTTTAGATTTATTCCCGAGCGCAGCGAGTGCATCTGCACCGTCCATTCATATGCCTGACCGGGAATTTGAGTCAATTTAGGCAATTGTTCCAGTAGTGTTTGGTGAGTGCGCTTCATGGAGTATACCTTTTCATAAACCGATATATTTAGTCAAAAGGAAATAGATCGCATGTGGAAAATATGTGGAAGTGGTGTGATCATAGATATTATTTTTATTTTTTTATTTATTTTTTGAGTAATGTTGAATATAATAGTTTATACTTTAATTTTTTTAAGTAGGGCTATTATTATTATTTATTTAATTATTCAAAGTAATGTTGAAATATAATAGTTTATACTTTAATTTGGACAATTTGATGTGAAGTTAACTTACTTTTGGGTTGGTTTAATTTTTATTTATTTATTATTTTTAATTGAACTGGTTTAGAAATATTGAGAAGTGTATTTGAATTGTGGATATGAGATATTTAATTGAGAAGAATGTGAAGTGTATAGATGATTAGAGGTTAAAAAAATTGAGATGGAGGGATGGATTTGAGGTTCTATTAATTTTTTAGTCTAATCGA
The DNA here is from genome assembly GCF_030272615.1 of Cryptomeria japonica. NCBI lineage: Eukaryota > Viridiplantae > Streptophyta > Pinopsida > Cupressales > Cupressaceae > Cryptomeria > Cryptomeria japonica. Next base: position 705,446,477 of record NC_081405.1, on the reverse strand, counting down.
CACAAATTGAGTGTTGAATCAACACATGAATAAATGACAAAAAAGAAAAGAAAAGAAAAGATGGATCTACATGTCTAAGAGAGATAAACAAACAAATATTTCAATCTTTGTAAAGTGTATTAATTCAATTAAGAAATAAAATAATCTTTTTCAAGAGAGAACAAAGACATAAAATTAATTTGATTTTCATCCATTATTTTTCTTTTCATTTTCTACCTTGTTAAATAAATGATGGTACCTTAAAATTTTATGGTGGCACGCGGACGCACGTGCACGCACACACACACACACACATGATGGGGACCATCATACAAGCTCATTCTTAGATGTCTTAGTGCCTTAAAATGCATGTGTGATAATTGGAAACAAAAAGTCATCTGGTTAAAGGGTCCAATCATTCCACGACATAAAAGATGGAAAGGAAAAAGGCATTAAGGTCTTAGGGTTTAAGCGAAAACAAACCATAAAACCCAATAAATTATAAGGTTTGCATCAATGTTGAAGGCTCATTGTTATGTACAATTTCTTATGAAATTAAGTTCTAATATAAGCATCACGAGACATTGATATTTTATGTTTATAACATATGATAATGATCATTTTGAATGGTATTAAATATATGATTACTATTTTATGGTTTGAAACAAAAGAGTCAATCTATAATCTGCAAGAATTGTGTTATTTAATTTGTTTTTATGATGATTATGTATAATATATATGATTTTTTTGTTTACATTCTAATTCAAATAGGTTTACGAGGTATTAAATTATTGTAAACATTTTTAAGAATAAGAGTTACAAATATTTGATGAAAATTATAAAGTTAATTAGTTAAGATAAGAATAAGACATAATATTTGAAAAAAGAGTGTATTAAATGAGCTAGCATAAATTAGGAAAGCCTAGTAGACCTAAAAAGATTGTTGAGGACTAGTATGGAAGTCTTTTTCAATAGTCTTTTGAGATTTCACCTAATTTCATTAAACCATACTTTTTTGTATTTGTGTTTCATTTCCTCCCATTTAATTCATCCATTGTCAATGGCTCATGCCACATGGGCCAAATATTGTTAATATAAAAGTATAGTTTTCAAAAAATGATAAATTAAAATAATTTATTTGTGATCGAAACCATTATATCTTTGGATATTGAATTTGGTCTATACATAATGAGTTTCCTAGTGAAATGACAACTACATAAATAGATCATATATAAGAATGGTTTGTTTCTAATTTAATTTCAATCTTTAGTCTAGACAAAATGAGTTAAGATTAAATAGTGAAAATAAGTTGATATGTTTCCTTAAGATTTAGGTAATAAATTTATATAAATTTTATTTTCATTGAATAATTGAATTTGATTGTTTGTGTCTATAATAAATTAATTGTTTTTTGTTAAAAGTATAACTAATGTTTTGTATGAAAGTTTTTTATAACTAACTAAAAGGAAATGTATAGTCTATTAATTTTTAATCTTTCCATAGATAGAAATTTTAATTTGGATTGGTATCTCTATTTTTTATTAAAATAATATTTATGCATATCATGTTGCTAATTGAAGGTATACTTGGTTATATAATGGTTAAGGGGATTATGCATGTTGTGGTATTGGGGTCTAAGATAGCACATACTTTTGGTGGAGAATGCCTTGAATATCATAATTAACCAAAGTAAAGACACATTTATCAAATAATAAAAAGAAACACTAACATGTTTCCTTAATATTTAAGTAATAAGTTTGTAGACGTGTTGAAACCCAACGATTCTAAAAATCTAATCAATTCTCTTTTGGTTGAAGTGCATTGGAATTGGCACAAAGAATTATGTATTTCAATTATTATGACATACATGTCGAAACCCTAAGGACTCTTGAAATATAATCCATTCTCTTTTAATTGAAGCATGTTTCAATTGGTAAAAATAATTGTGAATATAAATTATGTTGTCACATAAAATATAAAAACTTCTAACAAAATCCTTTTGATGCTTAACCCTTATCTATTTTTTCTCTACCTTCAACTTTCTTTTAAACTCTTCTTTAGATTTTAATATTATATGTAGGTTTCTTAGGCATGTCTTACTCAATCAAAATTATTATTTTGTTTCTCTTTGTTATTTTTTAAATACTCCCATGTTTTTCAAGATCATTTTTTTTCATTTTGAAAGTAGATGGAGTTCTATTATCTCATAGTTTTGTTAAGTGTAAAACACCTATTTTTATCCTTCTAATGCAAATTGGAACTCCTTTTAATATTCAAAATTTTTAAATTAACCTCATGCATCGGTGTTTATCAATAAGATGGAGTCTAAATTATCAAGTGTACATTAATTTCCTCCACAAAACTCAATAAATGTTAGAAGCTATCGAGTAATGCCTCATGGTCATATGGTTAGATTCATGTTCTAGTTGTCATGGATCACTAAGAATTGGTTAAATAAGGGATTTTTAGAAAAAGAGGGGAGATATCAAAATCTTTCATGTAAGTGGGACATATATCATAGCCTAAAAGTATTCTAACATATTCCTTTCCATGCCTAATTAACCCTTATCTATTTTGCCTCAACCTTCAATTTTATTTTGAAGTCTTCTTTAATTTTTAATAATGTATGTAGGTTCCTTAGGCATGGCTAACTTAAAAAAAAAATTCCTTGATTTCTCTTTCTGATCTTTTAAATACTCCTATGTTTTCCAAGATCATGTTCATTTTGAAATTAGATGAAGCTCTGTTAGCCCATAGTTTTGTCAAGTGATGTTTGTATCGTCCTAATGTAAATCGGTCTTCCTTTTAATATTTGACATTTCAAATGAACATCATGCATCATTTTTGTGAATGACACGGAGTCTAGGTTATCAAGTGTATACTATTGTCATTCACAATACTTAGTAAATGTTAGAAATTGTTAATACATGCCTCATGGTCATATGGTTAGATTCATGTTCCAAATGCTATGAATTACTAAGAATTGGTTAAATAAGGGATTCTTGGAGGAGAGTGGAGATATCAAGGCTTCCACGTAGGTATAAAATAAATCCTAAACTACCTTTTTATTGAGTGATTATTGATAATGTTAATTAATTAATCTAAATAACTCTTCAAAGTGATTCTTTATCTAATGTGTTTTACGTCATTCTTAATTTTTTCTTTAGAATTTAATTTTTCAACTAAAAATTTTTATTTATATTTTTCAAATTGTTTAAATAATAACAATATCTCTCAACATATTTTACATAAATTTTTCTAAATATAAATATACAGATACCTTTGTCACATGGCAATAAACATGTACATATTTGAGGCTACTGCAATCCAATTGCATCTCTAAATGCATTTGATAGTAACTGCTACATCGTTTAATACACACTTTAAAAGCACAATATTTCTGATTAAGTTGATACAGAAGTCATGATCACTATCCATGCGAACTATAAATGCTTAGTCTAGAAAATAATAAGCCATCTTCTAATGGAGTAGAATAATATCAGCGGACACAGGCGTTGAGGTTATCCAATCTGTAGAGCGGTGGATAACCACTTCTGACGTAGGCATTGATGGACTCTGTGAAGCGCCGAACACACACAGTCTTAGCACTGTGTTCATAAGATTTCAATGAACCTGAGTTTTGCTCTGCCATGTATAAAGCCAGTTTGAAAAGCTTGATGGCCTCCTTGGTGTTACAATCAACATCAACAGATACAGTATTGATACCATCCGCTATCTCCTTCTGTCCACAATAAACATCACTGAACACCGACATATTATATTCTACTCCTTCCTCAAGCTTATCTATCGCGCAACGATCACATGCCATGATTTTTATATCCTCCTCCTTCCTAAAATCATCATCACCACATACAAATAAAAATAAACATCATGGGATCTCAACGACTTCTCAGACCCACATGAAAGAATACCGGCTTTTAATGAACATTTATTTTTATTGTTGTCGAAGATCCACTCTATGTAAGCTGAATCTCCACATTTGAAAAAAAATGGGCCAACTTCGGAGCAATCCTGGCGTGCTGAGGGATCATAATGGTGGGCAACAAGCACATACTTTTTGTCCCGCTCCGCCATTTTTGCAACTTGCACGCGCATGTTGCATGGGTGAGCCGACGATTGACAATGAACTTTTGCGCCTCCAGCAATGAGCGGGCATATATCGCGCTTCTCTGTCTTTAATTGCAAGTCGTTACTGGGCTTCAAATTGTCCACCCAGTTACATAAAAAATATACCCACTTCCTCCCTCGCAAAGGCAGACGGTCACACAGCATCTGCATTGCTCTACATAGGGGTTTATTGATAACTTGACTTACATACAGTCTGACTGTTGTGCTGAACCCCATAACTGCCGATGTGAGGCTCAGCAATGCTGGAATGAGCCAATATATACGTTTATCAGCATGTAGGAACAAACCTACCAAGTTTAAAATCTTCAACAATTTATCCTCCGACTTTACTAAGTTGACTGGAAGAAAGTAATCGTGCTCAAGACGAATCAGCGCGCGGTTGTCTAATATCACTGAATCCAGCACTTCCTCGAACTCCATAATATCGCCTGTGATCACTTCATCCCATATTTCTTTATGGTTTTTCACAAACACGGTCTCTGGAGCTTCTTCCTTAATGTGCAGCACAGTTTCCCACATTTTATCTGTGATGTAATATGCAGGCCCATCCATTAGTAACATCTTGTTTCCTTCCAGTCGCTGCAATTCAAACTTCTTGCCAAGGTATTCCACTGAGACTGGCTCACCATTCTCACATTTCCCTTCTTTCTTAGATTTTTTAGGATCCTTCTGCTTTTTCATTTTCGACACATCTACTGCTGTAGTGGCATGAGAGATCACTCTTTTGAAAACTGGACCTTTAATAAACTTGTGATTCAGCTTATTGTAATCTGTCTCCGGCAAAGAGAAGCAGGTAAAGTAGGAGCGAACATGCGAGTAGGGGAGGCTGAACAAAGACATCAAGACGCATCTCAGGACCGCCCAGAGAGGCGTCACCCTCATTATCTGCCATATTCCCAGGCTAAGTTGCAATGGCAGTAACACACTGTCTACAACTTCCTCTAATTCTGTCATAGTTTCTACACTAATCAATCACAACGATAAGCCTCTCCTCTTCTTTCAATTTATTCTTTTCCTTGTTGCACTGCAAAGCAAAACAATTCTTTAATCTCTTCTTCTTATACGATAGATTCTTGCCACATGACACAGGCAAACTGGATCAATCCCTTGTTTTCAATATTAGTTCTACCTTATAAGGATAAGGTCAAGGATAAGGTCATCCCTACCTTATAATTGATATTTTAACAAAGACGTATATTGTAATACAATTATACAAATGAAGTTTTCTTTATTAGTTCTACAATTCATTATCAAAATTGAAAAAACATAAAAAGTCATCGACAAATAATATAACATAAAATATTATATAATATTTGTTTTCAAATGATTATTAATAAAGATAGCTCATTTTATGTGACACATTTACAAAAAATAATAAAGAGACTAAAAGTTGTATTTAACAAATGTGACAACAAAAATAGAGAGATTGAAGAAATAAATTCATACAATACATAAAATATATTGCAATATACATATACATTATTTTGATTAGTGGATCTATAGATTAATATATTGGACAAAGATTTAGGTGCACACTGAGAAGTTTGAATTCATTTGAATCAAATTTTACATATAGCACTTGACATCCCATCCTTTTAATTTTCAATCGTTTGTAGATCTATGGAATATATCAATCAAGGTCCATCTTAGTTGATATCTTATCTTGCATCTAGTTGAAAGCACAACGATTCAATTCTATATTTACAGGCCCACCAACTCAAACCCAAAATCACTAAGAGTCCTTAGGAAACCAACACAATCTCACATTGTCATATGTTTTCCAATTAGTTGAGAGTCCTTGAAAATTTAATATTCTATTATAAAATAAAATCAACTACTCTAAAATATCACCTTACATTCTATTATAAAATGGAGTTGTGAAAGAAGAGTAGATGGAAGTTTTCAATCTTCATGGAGTTGTAGGTGTAGATTTGTATGAGAATGTTGCAGGCTACAATGTCAATAATGTGATATTTTGGTGGAAGAGGCCAAAAATTAGTGGGTTGTATATAATGTAGGAGGAGAATAGAGGAGTAATTATTTGGAGGAGGACAATTCATGGTGGATTAAATCCCACAAGAGGTGAAATGTTTGAAGGCCAAATTTGGTGGAGGAATATGGTGAACATTATGACATGGTGTTGGAAAAAGAGGAAAACTAAATAATTTGCAAGAACTAGTTTTAGCATGAGAGCATGCTGCAAGTTGTTCGCAATTTGGAAGAGTAGTTCTACTACTTAGCTCCATTTTGTGATCATATGCTCACAAACTTCTTACCAATGTGTATGATGCAGGAACATCTTGGGTAGGCACATGGTATGGTTGGATAGAAAGAAGATGAATACTTTTAGCTTTTATGCACAAATAAAATAACCACCAAACAAAAAGGATTTGGACTTCATGATATCTAGGCTTCACTAGAATTAGAAAAGACAAAAACAATATGATTTTGTTTTACATGTTACAAGAACAAAGAAAAATAAATATTAACACTATGAAGTGTTGGAGTATGAAGAGTAAGTGGCAAGGGCAGAATTGGAAAGATCAAAGGATTGCATAGGTAGATGATATGAAAGGGATTGCATGGAGAACACATGTAAGTTTTTAGTCTTTAAATTGTAGACCTTTCTTGAAAAAAAAAAAGAAGAGTTTGAGCAACATAAGGAGCGTAGAGGAATGGAAAAGAAGCTGCACAGGCTAAGATGAAGATTATTAGAAAAATGCAGATTTGAATTCCATATATATTCAAAGTATTGAATGAGAGTGCATAACATGAAAAGAAAGACTTGATGCCATATTTATATTGGTAGATTAAAAGATAATTAAAGAATGGGAATGGTAAAAATTAAAGGATATATTAATTATTAATTGAACATGGTAGCACATTGTGAGTTTGAAAGAGAGAAGAGGCATTAGGAAATGCAAATAATGGAATTGATTTGTAGATCAAACAAAGGTAGTTGTTAATTAAGAAATAACTAGAAACTATATTTCAAACTTTGTAAATAATTGTGCAAGAGAGTTTGAAAATATGAAAGTGTAAGACTCTCCAATTTTGTTCTATATTGGATATGCTAGTTTAATTAAAAGTTATTCTATTTTAATTTAAACTAGATATCTATATTTTCTTCTAACATAAAAATAATCTTTAATGTCATATGTTAAAATTAATATTTGTCAGTGTTTGTAAATAAATATAAGAGAATAGAATCATAACATGTTTTACATAGATTTATAGAAGATTGATATGCTAGCTTATTTAAAAAATATTTTATTTTACTTTAAACTACATTTATATGTTTCCTTTTAATTAAAAAAACACATAAATAATGTCTTTTTTTTTAATATATCTTACATATCTCTTATTATATCATTTATAATATAATATTTTACAATAATACAAATTAATAATTTTGAGAACATATAATGTATATACAAATGATAGTAGTTTGTATATATATTATATTATATATATTCATATATAACTCGGTGATATTTAATATGGTTATCAAATATAATAGAAATTAATTATTTCTATACTCTTGAAATCATTTTAAATAGTAAAAAAAAGGAAGGGTGGTAGAGAGACACCCATGAGTCAAGTACAAGGGCCTAGCATTGAAATAGAACTAAAAAAAACAAAAGGACTAGCCCAGGAAAAACAATTAAGCACTTAAGAATCAAAACAAATAAATATTTTTATACAACTATCCTCTATAAAGATAGATCCCCTTGAGATTACTTAGCTTATTTTGGCCAAATTTTTCTAAACTTATTTAGGAATTATTTATAGAGCTAGTAGCCCTTGAATATTTAGTTTTTCTCCTTAATTTTAATAAATCATCTTAAATCTGTATTAATAAGATCAATAACAATTTGTGCAGGTATTTTCGTATGAGCGGGAAGAGCGATGGGGTGAGGGTTTCAAACAGAGAAGTGTCTGCAAAAGGCGATGAGGATGCAAACAATGATGCAGATGCAACTCTCGTGTCTGCTCTTGCTCCAAATTGGTTTCCTTGGGGCTTGGTTGGGAGATCAACCATTGGTTTTGAGGGTTTCAAAGGTGTCTATGTGGAGTGAATGCGAGATTCTTTCCTCTTTGTGTGGAGTGATGCTACCTTGGTCTCCTTTTTTTTCTTTGAGGTGGTTGCTATGGGCAAGGTTGAAGTTTATCATGCCCCAGATTTGTTCCCTTTAGCCATGAGGGGGGGATGTTTTTTCTTCTTTTGCTACTTGAAGCCCTCTAATTTCGAGTGGGGCTTTCCCTTTGCCTTATCTAGGAGCTTTCTATGTGAGAATTGTTTTTATTTTGCCTCAGGATTTAGTTGAAGCTTTTGGATTCTGTATTTTGGCTTTCTCTTCTATGTTGGCGTTGACCAGTCGTGTTCTATCTACCTTGTTGGAGGCCTTTTATAGGGTTTTTAGCTCTATGTTGCTTCTTGGGGCTCTTTGTGCTTTGTTTCTCATTCTTGTGTTGGTTGGGCTCGTTGGTGGTTGTGCTCTAGGTTGGAGATGTGGCTGGCTATTGATGGATCAACTTTCTTTGCTATGGATCATGCTTTTTTTGTTGGGTTTGTGGAGACGCTTGAGGTTGTCTTTTCCCCTTTTGTGCACTATTGTTGTAGTCTTGTTTAGGGGGATTTTTTGGGTTTCTTCTAGAGTTTGTGCTTTCTGCCCCTAAGCTTCTATGGGCACATTTTTGTGGTTTTTCAGTGTTTTTGGTTAAGGGTCTCTTCCATTGTTGTGGAATAGAAGTTTGTTTTTGTTGATGTTGAGAGGGTCCTTTGCTATGATCTTTCTTATTCTCAATTACAGGTCTTTATTGTTCATACTCTTGCCTTCTCTCATGTCTCTTCTATTGAGGTAGAGTTCTCTCCTATTGAGTTGGAGATCATTCTTGTGGGTTGGGATGAGGTTTTGGTTCTTTATCAACCAATTTCCTCTCTTTCTTATCCTACAAAGGTGGATACCTCTCCTATTGAGGTGGAGAGTATTTCTATGGGAGAGGTTTAGTGTTGCTGCAAGGGGGCTATTTCAGGGTCTTCGATGTAGGGTTGCGATGTGTTGATGATGCCTATTTCCAATTGTTCTTTTCTCCCTCTCCTATTGAGGTGGAGAATTTCGAAGGAAATTGGTGTTTATCATTGGTTATGGGAGCCAGTGCAAAACCCATTTTTTAAGATGAGTTGTTAGGTGGCTTTAGCCTTCCTTCTCGTGTAGATGGTTTTACTTATGTCAATTTTTCTAGTCTGATATGTTTGGGTTGCTGATTGTTTGATTGTCATTTGTTGATAATGTTTCTCTCTTGTTCTGGGTTTTGGGTGCCTTCAAAACCTGATGTAAGGGGTTTTAGATCCCCTCAAAACATATTTGATCCTTGATAAAAGACAATTTCTGCAATTAGAATTTGAAAAAAAAATTGTGGAACCAAATAACATTTTTGAGCAATATGCAATTATTGTTTATTTTCAACACCTTCTTCTTTCCACAACTTATTTTCAGATCCTAAAATTCCTAAATAGTAACAATTCTACTAAAAATATGGAAAGATTTCAAATTATCTTTCTTCCGAGCTGCTCAAATTTTAGCAGAAAACATATTAATCAACTTTATAAAAACATAGATAAATTATAGTTTCTATTACAATAAAAAGATTAATGAACATCATGTGCCAATGGAAATTAAATTAAAAACAGACCATTAATCAAACAAAGCAACTTGAAAAAATATTTCTAAAAAGACTTATTTCCTATGAAACTCTGCCACTCTTCGGGGCCCTAATTTCATTGAAAGAAAACTGGAGGGTCTGTCATAATTTTGGAGTCTATAAATCTTTCTATTTACGAAAATATCAGTCACATATAATTATTATTATTTACTCTGTTTGGTGGGTTAGTTGAGATGTTTGAGTGGTGGTAAGGTGCCGTTTTCAGAGTCTTTTAAAAATAATGGATTGAAATCAAATGAAAAATTGATCAAATAGAGGTCATATAATTGTACATTTTTATTGAACATATGAAAATAAGGTGTGAGAAAAATAACCCATTCATTTTTTTCGAATATTAAAAAATATTATCATATATTTAAAAGGAAAAAACTAAATGATATTTATTGACTAGTTGAATTTTAAAAAAAAATTAAATATATTGATAAACTATAAAAACATGAGCACACATGTAAAAGAACTACCATTGTAGAGTTCATAACTTTATACTATAAAAAACAACATCCCAAATGCTATTCATGAACAACCCCCATCTAAAACCATTAAAGTATTAGAACATTAGAAAATGCATAGAAAGCCAACTACCAAGTTTCAAAACCCTTGAGGTGCATTTGGGCTAGGTTCGACCCCTGGGTGAATTTGACCAACGAGATATTCTACACATAAGTGCTTAGCGAAAGAGGCTTGTACTTTAGATGTATGCTTACTCAAATTATTGTAATATGTTATATAAAGACATAGATGCCAATATCTATGTACGCTGACATGTTTCTATAAAATAGAAAAGACTAGAAATGAAAAATCGACACATAGATTAATTACTATCATGTTCACAAAAAGCTTGATCATCTAAGATTGTAGAATGATCGTATTGTCATGGGAACCTTTAACGCCCTTAGTCCAAGAGCCTTCACAACCTTTAGATATTTGATAGGAATGGTGGAGGATGATTTAATAGAAGATCGATAGTTGAATTTAGTTCTTGTTTGGACAAATTACTACATATTCCCTTCATTTTATACATTATTTTGGCCCACTAGAAACTTGCCAGTGTCAAAGGCAACGTTATCTTTTTCTTGAACTTATCTCTTTATTTTCGTTTACTATCTTGTCAAACAAAGTGAAAACTAAATTCTATTCATTACACAAAGAAATATCAAATATGCTGTCCTGCGCACTGTGCACAGTCCATTACTGAGCTTTCAAGCTCTTCCAAATGGAATCTTACATAATAAAAAATGATTTCTTTAAACGTCACTAAGAAAACTCAAATATCTAAGAATGCAAGGGTGTAATATTATTATTTTATAAATGATAAAGTATGTGGAAGTGGTGTGATCGTAGAAATGACTTTGGGTCCTACTGAAAGTTCAAGAATATGAATAATTTGGTATGAGATGTATAATTGAAAGGAATGTGATGTGTTAAAGGTTAAATTAATGAGATACAGATGTATAATTGAAAGGAATGTGAGGTTCTAAAAGGTTAAAATAATTTAATTTCCGAGTTTAATTGATCCAAATTTAATGTTAAACATTATGAAAAGAGGAAAGTATAAGTTTAATTAATCTAAATAATATTTTAATTTTTTACTTTTCTAAAATGAAATTTATTTTAGATTATTTATTTACATAAATAAATATTAGGGATGAATAATTTAGTCTTATGTTTCTAATATATATTTGATAAATATGTAATATTTATTTTGAATAACTATTATAATGAAGTAAATAATTTTCTATTTATTTGAATATATAAATGCTTATCTTGATATTCATGTTCACACTATTATATTTGTAAATTTTAATTCATTATCAAAATTATTTAGATAAATAAATAATATTCATCTTTTAAAAATGATAAGTAAATAAAATATTTTATGTTTTCTCGAATCAAAAATATTTATTTTATTCATAAAATAATAAAAAAATATCAAAACATCAAAATAGAAAAATAAATAAAGATAAAACGAATTGGAAAAAATAAATAAATGCAAATCCAAATACATATATTGTAAATGATTAAAAATAAAAAACTAGTTGCACATAGAATCTAACCTTTTCATTAACTATTATGCATATCATATTATAAACTAGACCACTCTAAGACATTTTAAATAAATCCAGACCTTAAAACCTTACAAATATAATGTATAAATAAACCAAATAATTTTATATACTAGAATGCCTTATAATAGTCATGTTATGAATAATTGACACTTTGCTCACTTTTTTCAATTTTCAACTTTTACCTTAAAATTTAATTATTTCATGCTATTAGTATTGTAGATGTACTTTACACTTTTAAAAAAAAAATTTAATTGTTTTGGTCTATTAAAAGTGAGATATAGATAAGGAGGAGATTGAGTATCTCATCTTTTTAAAAATGATTATTGTATTTTATTATCTTAATTTTTATTTATTTTTAAATAATAAGAGGTATCAAATGTTATAATATATGGATTGTACATTTATTTATTTATGCTACTATTCTTTCTTGTCAATATTAGTTTTTTTTTTCTTCATTTTTTGTATTATCAAATGATTGTGGGCACTCTAAATTTTTATGGTACATGCATTGTGTATTTTTTTAATTTACTTTTTTCTCTTATCAATGTTCAATACTTTTATTTCTCTCCATTTTCTTTTTCATATCTTTTTTGTTTTCATTATTTATTTTGTCAAATTTTGATTAAAAAATGTGGGGTTTTGAAGGGTCCCAATTCTACAACAATAACAACAACAACTAAGATAGAAATATAATCAATCCAAACTATTTTTTTATCTAGATAAACGTAACTTTACATCTAAAGAAGAGAGTTTTTTAGTGGTGAATCTTTGCCAATTGGCGAATTCTGTGTTTTTTTTTTTTTGAGGAAATGGCGAATAGTCTGGGGTAACATAGTGGTCAAATCACCCAGAATTCGGGGTTAACAGTCCATTGTATTTTGACTTCACCACTAACCACACAATGTTCGACGTACATGCTCATAATATTCGCTTCGAATCACTCGAACATGGGTATTAGATCACCTCCATTATTCACCAGAAATAATAAAACGACCATGTACCCAGGACCTAATTCACCATTGGTAAATTAAATGTTCGTTGCATGCATCGGCCAAATTTGCCAATATCAATTAAAACATTATGAGCATTGGAGGACCCATTTCGCCCCGCTTAAATGAAGATGCATTTTGAAACATCCATGCAATTCGCCAAAAATGCAATCATGAATTCATATAAATACAATTGAAAGTTTGAAACACTCTTTCTTACAATTTGTTCATGCCTCATTAGTAAATTTGGGAGCTCTCGATTCGTATTCCGCAATTTGAGTTGGAACGTCGAAGTTCATTGTAGGGGAGAGGGCATGTAACTCAGGCCTAGGCATTCCCGATTCCTAATTCAGAGAATTGAGAAGGCATAAAGGTGAGTAATTATTTCTCCATACTTGATAGTATTAGTTTTAACTTTTAATTCATAGTGAGAGGTCAAGACTCAAGATGTCACAATCAGATATGGGTGAGACTCCTCAGGGTGGTGAAGGGATTGAGATGTCAGACAAGGGTGAGACTGAGACTCCTCAGGGTGGTGAAGGGATTGGGATGTCAGACAAGGATAAGACTCCTTAGGATGGTGAAACTGAAGGAATTGGGAGGCCATCAAAATGCCCAAAACTTAAAGATACTACCATAAAGTCTTACTTTGGAATTGGCAAATTTTATGGTCCATCAACTTCTGCAGTTGCAGAAGCCATTCACAGTAGCTCACCACCACCACAAGGTGGGATTGTCATTGAGTTAAATGCATCAAATGATGAGGACAATATCGACATGGTAGAAGATGTTCTAAAGGATACACATAATGAGATAATTCAATCAGATGCAAATGCTAGTACTGAAGATGATGTTGGTAGGAAGAAAAGAAAAAGGAAAGTAAAACTAGGGCGGGAGTGGGAGATGACAAGGAGTTTTAAGATTGATTGGGTAGAAAAGTACCCATTCATTGAACCAGTCCCAAACAATGATGAACGACCAACAAAATGTAGGTGTAATATTTGTAGCTGGAAAACTAAAAGAGAGAAGAAGATGCAGCTAAAGATTGACACCATAGAAAAGCATATTGGTAAGGTTTATGAAATAAAGATCATAGATGGAAAGCAAACACCAGACGTAGTAAGATGGAAATCAAAGGAAGACGTAGTATGCCACGGAATATGAAGAGCATAACCACAAAATGACAATGATTGGCAATAGTGGATTTGGAAATACAATCAAGGCTGGGCTTGAACATGCAGCGAAAGATGCAAACTTGGCAAAGACTATTCAGATGAGTGTTATTTTTCATATTCTGTCGAGAGGGTTTTCATATTCTATCGAGAGGGCTTCCTATGAAAGATTTCCCCGAATATGGTAATTTATTATCTTTTCTGAATGTTCCTCACTATCCTATGTCACATTGGTCAATCAACGCTGGATGGGAAATGGCAAACTGTCTCGTTGAGGTGGAAAAGAAAACTTTACAAGAGAGTGTACAAGAGTCAAAATTCATTTCATTATCCATAGATGAAGTTACTATGGTAGATAACACTTCTTGGGTCTATATCCATGTGTATACCGTAAAAGAACACGTCTGCCAAGCTCATCTACTCTATGTTCGTAAAATGAGGGGCAATTCAACAGTAGAAAATTTATATTTGGAAGTTAAGAAAGCTTTGAATGAAATTGCTGGTATGGATGACTTGACAATTGCCAAGAAGTTGGTGTGTGCTGGAGCTGATGGAGTTGCAGTAGTGCAAGGTCAAAGGACCGGTCTTTGTGCAAGATTACAAACTAGTATTGCGCCATACATGGTTGGCATTCACTGCATGGCCCATCAAATGAATTTAGCATATAGAATTGTAAGCAATTTCGCTACAGTGTCAAAAGTTGAAGATCTGGTCCACGAGCTCCACTCATACTTCTGTCGAAGTCCTAAACATTTTGCAGAATTTCAAATTTTTGTTGAGGGAGTAACAACAGGAAACAAGCTTCTCAGGGATGTTGAGACCAGATGGATCTCCTTGCATAGACCAGTGGAATGAATTTGAACAGAATATCAATCCTTGATCGGACTAATGTATGAGCAATGCCTCATAGTAGACAAAGCTCCTGATGTCTTATATAAGTTAAGTGATATAGAGACTCTGTTAACTTTATCTAGTCTTCTCCCCATGCTGGATACAATGAACAAACTTGTCAAGAAAGCCCAAGGCAAAACTATGTATATCAATGAGTATAGCACTCTACGTAAAATGACATGCTTGGGCCTAGATGGTCTATATTAAGATCTAATAGGATGAAGCCCAAAATTTTTAAGGTGGCAGATAATTACAGATTTGAATCATGCTGAATTTTTTTTACATTTTAATACAAAAAATGAGTTATGTGTCTTTGTAAAAGGATTTCAGATACCAATGCACCAATATAAGATGGGCAAGCGAGGTAGAGCACTACTAGTTAAAAAGGAATATTTTGACAAGATTGTTAAATCTGTTAGTGATAATTTGAAGTCTATTGCATATGAACTTTCAACTGGGATTCATGAAAGATTCCTCGAGAAGAAATACTTGAAGCCATGGGTTGTGTGTATCCTCAATTTTGGCATTCAATTGGAGATAATCCAAATGATGCAAAGATGTTTCATAAAAAACTAGAGGAATTGATATTGACATTTTCAAAAGATGCATATTGCAATGGACAACCAATAGAAGGGATTTTAAATTCAGATCATCTTAAAAACCAATGTAAATGCTTTGCATTGTGTATGAAACAACAGTTGGTTGACTTGGAGAATCCATTTGAACCTGGATCAATCACAAGGCTTTGGAAAAGGATAGATCAAAGTGAAGTATTGCGTATTGCAATACCGGAATATTTCAAACTTGCTAATTTATGTCAAACAATGATATTGGGGTCGGTGGAAGATGAGAGAGTTTTCAGTGCCTTAGGGCTTTTGAAATCAAAGATCAAAAACAAATTAGACAAAAATCTAGAAACTTGCTTGAGGTTGTTTGTAACTCAGTATAATGTTAGAGATTTTCAATATGATAGGGCACTAGGAATTTGGAATTCCATGCATGAAAGACGAGGGCTGTGCAACACTTTAAAAGCTGGTGGTGCTACTGCTAGTGCTGAGACAAACGATGGATCGCAGACTCAGAGTTACCATGAAGACAAAGAAATTTTTGAATACCCAACTCAGAATGGAGATGAACCTATTAGTACTAGTCAGTGTCTGGATCTTGAGTCCATTTGGGATATAGAAGCCTCAAATTGAGTCACTGAAGTGAATTAGCGGTCAGTTTATAGGTATTTATACTATAGTTCTTGAGTCATATTATAACTTGCAATACTATAGTTGTCACTGATGATTTTTGATATTGTATTCCTTGAATTTGTCAATCTGAACGGATACTTATTTCATATTTTTTATTATGAATTTGAATTATTAGTAAACAATTAGAATTTATTTTCTGAATTATTAGTAAACTGGTTCCACATTATGTTGAACATGAAATGCAACAATTTGTGTCACAAGACCCATAAAATTATTCAGATTGCATAACTGTTAGAACCTTTCTACTGTTCTACATTAAATGCTTAACGTGATGTTCATGGTGATTAGGGTTTTGTGTTTGTTTTTTGTCTTAGTTGGCTAGTAAACCGAAGTTGTCGTGCATTGAAAATATGAGTTATCCTCTCTTTATTTGTCCATGTCAATGTCAAGTGTGGTCAAATGGTTGGTCAGACAATGAGACATGTTTAATGTTTCATATCTAACTCATAGATAAATTTCATGTTTAACAATTTAAGTGGTGAGTTAGCAAGTGCTGGTTTGGGTTTGAATCGCGAGGTCTCTAGTTTTTTGGGTGTTGGCATTTTATGTTAGCGAGTTGGAGACTATTAATGAAATTGCTTTGGTCATGAGGTCTCAAATTGGTCTGATGACATGCATTATAGCCACGAGAGTTAGCGAGTAAGTCATTAATGGTCTATGTGCCATTACTCCCACCTATTTATGAAGGTAATTAACATTAAACATTAATTTTTGTTGGTACTTGTTGGGTCACTGTGGTCAAGAGATAAATAGTTTTGAAATTTTATGGTTATCACTAGCTCGCATGTCCTTTATCATCAAGTTAGTTTAAGTTACGAGCTTGTGAGTATTGGGAGATTTTAGTTGTCGCTACCTTGCAAGATGTTTTGCACTTGACCATTTATGTTGCGAGGTTGCGACTCGGTGTGATTTTATGTTATCGCAAGGTCGCGAGGTGTTTGCGGTTAAGTCATTTTAATTTGTGATCATGCGATGTGGTTGGTATCACAGCTTAGTTGGTTTCATCGCTTGCTCACAGGTTTTGAAGTTGTTTAGCATTTTATGTTGTGATCTGGCGATAGGTAAGTTTTGGTCTGATTTTATGGTCATCGCATGCTCGCAGGTTTGTAAGTCTTAAATCAAATAGTGTTATGAGCATGGGATGGCAGTTAAGTGTCTTGTTGTCGTGGGCTCTCAAGGGTTTAAGTCAAGTTAAGTTTTGAGTTGCGAGCTTGTGATGAAATAAGTTGTTTTGTTAGGTTTGCAGTGGTCGCCAGCTCGTAGGTAAAGAAAGAATATTATAAATGTTGTTGCGAGGTTGCGACTGAAGGGCTTGATGACGATCAATGGTTGTCGCTCAGTCACGAGATTATTTGAGGATTCGTAAAAGGGGTTGCAAGCTTGCGATTAAGAGGATTTGGTAGCATTGTCGCTAACTCGCTAGTTACTTTCCAAATTGTTATAATTGGTTGCGAGTGTGCGATTAAAGATGGGGATTGACACGTGGACTTGTTTCCCAGGTTCTATAAAAAAATTTAATGGCAATCGCCAATCAAATAGAAGGGCATGAATTCAAATTTTGTTCTAGTACTTTAGCTTAGAATTAATGCCACAGTAGCTAGTTCATGCAATTTTTCCAATTAATGAGACTTGAGAGAAGTGATGGTGCCCAAATACCATAAATTGCATGATCGAGTGGAGATTTTGTATAATTGCATTAATGCATTCTATCTTCGAGGTAATCCAGTGAATTGAGCTCTGCAACAATGTTGGAGAATTAAGAGTGTTGGGTGTGGGAAAATTTCAAAAAATTGGTTAAGTTTTTCTCCTGCAGCTAAAATGAGCAAGACGATGAGTGGAACTGGAGGTTCCAAGCCCAAGGCCACTAAGGAAAAGAAGGATAAGAAATATAAAGAATAATTTGTAGATTTGCTGCCAGGGACTTCCGTTCCTTTGAATACAAATGATTTGGCATGGAAATATTTATGGAGCCAATGCAAAAACCCGACCATGCTTCATATGACTGGAACTGCTCTGTTTCATTATTTCTAGAATAATAGGGTTAAGGGTGTCCTGATGTCAAACCCTTGGGATTTAAATATGGCAAAGTTAATTGTGCTAGATGTGTATGTTGATGTGGATTTGATCAAAGAGTTGGCCAAATGCTATTGCACAGTATCTAGGGTAATTAGAAGAAAGAACCAACTTGCCCTAGTTTCAATTAATAGAGCTAGCTTCGTTGAAGCTTTCTATATTACTGATGTTGCATGTACAGATATAGATTTGGAGCAGATTGCAGAGGATTATGACAAATACAAAGGTGTTATCAAGAAGCATGCAATGCCTAGATACCAATGTTAGACACCATTAGAGGTGGAATGAAGGAAAATTTTCAGTGGAATGAAGAAGCAAATAAAGGTTTTGAAACCTTGAAAGAAAGGATAGCCACTCAACCGGTTTTGGTGTTACCTAGTTTTGAGAAACTTTTCATAGTGGAATGTGATGCAAACAATGTTGCAGTAGGTGTTGTCCTAAGGCAAGAAGAAAGAGGAGTAGACTTCCATAGTGAGAAGCTAAGTGATGCAAAGAGTAAGTACTCCTCTTATGACTTGGAACTATATGCTTTAGTGCAGTCTTTGAGGAAGTGGAGACACTATCTCCTTCCTAAGGAATTTGTAGTCTATACAGACAATCAAGCATTTAGCTTTCTAAACTCACAGGAAAAACTCAGTCATAAACACATGAAATGGGTGGAATACATGCAAGCCTACACATTCACAATCAAGCACAAGAAAGGACAGTTAAACCGGGTTTCTGATGTATTAAGCAAGAGACTTTTGACAATCTAAGAAATCCAATTGAGAAGCATAGGAGTTGACAGTTTTAGAGACATACCCGGAGGATGAAGACTTCCCAAATGCCTACAAGGTATGTAAGGAGTATCAAAATCACTTCCATAGTGAGTATTCTGAATTTACTTTGCAAGAAGGACTATTGTTTAGAGGTGGGCAACTTTGTATGCCTAGAGGCTCAATGAGAGAAAACCTCATTCAAGAGAAGTATAATGGCAGCCTTAGTGGACATTTTGGAGTCAATAAGACTCAAGAGTTGGTTCAGAGGCACTACTATTGGCCAAGGATGAATCAAGATGTGAAAAAGTATGTGGAGACTTGCATAGTTTTCGAAAAGGCCAAAGGTACTTCTTCAAATGCTGGTTTATACCAACCTGTTCCCATACCAAATAGACCTTGGGAGTGCATTAGTATGGACTTTGTAGTAGGCTTACCATGGACAAAGAAGGGATTTGACAACTTTTATGTCATTGTGGACAGATTTAGTAAGATGGCCCACTTTGTACGTTGCAAGACCACTCATGATGCATGTCATATTGATCAGTTGTTCTTTAAGGAAGTGATTAGGATACATGGATTGCCCATGAGTATTGTTTCAGATAGGGATTCAAAGTTCATGAGTCATTTTTGGAAGACACTTTGGCAAAAGCTTGGCACCAACCTATCTTTTGGATCAACCTACCATCCACAAATAGATGGGCAGACCGAAGTGGTGAATAGGACTTTAGGGAACTTATTAAGGTGCCTTAACAAAGAGTATGGTCAGACATGGGATCAAGTACTTTCACAAGCTGAATATGCATACAATGACACAATAAATAGGACTACCGGCAAGAGCCCTTTTTAAGTAGTCAATGGTGTTCATCCAAGGGGTATTTTGGAGTTGAGAGACTTAGGTAGTGCAATAGCAAGAAGTGGACATGCAGAAGACTTTTCTCGGTCAATGAAGGAGGTACATGAATTAGTCAAGCAAGCCTTGATGGAGAACACAAGCAAAACCAAACAAAAAGTTGATGAAAGAAGGAAGAACCTCCATTTTCAAGTGGGAGATCTTGTCATGGTGCACCTAAAAAAAGCAAGGCTACAACAAGGAGTGCCTAACAAGTTGCAAATGAGAAGATTGGGTCCATGTGCCATTCTAGCCAAGTATGGAGAAAATGCATACAAGGTGGACCTACCTAGTTACATAGGATTGTCACCAGTTTTCAACATAGCAGACTTAGTTGCCTACAAAGGACCAATCCAAGGTTCAAATTGCAGTCATTCAGAGGTATCAAATGATGTGAACAACCTTCAACTACTAGCCAAACCAAATCTAAAGCCCGAGAAGGTGTTGAGTTCAAGGATCGCCAAGAAGACAGGGCATCAAGTCTATTGGGAGCACCTAATCAAATGGCAGGGTATGGATGATGCTGAAGCTACATGGGTGCTTCAAACAGAGTTTAAAAAGCTAGAAATTGATCAGGATCTGATTCCCAAGGAGGTGACATAATTTTCTTTTGTTTGGGAGTATGGTGCAGGAGCACCTAAGGGTGAACAAAGGGTATGGATGATGCTGAAGCTACATGGGTGCTTCAAACAGAGTTTAAAAAGCTAGAAATTGATCAGGATCTGATTCCCCAGGAGGTGACATAATTTTATTTTGTTTGGGAGTATGGTGCAGGAGCACCTAAGGGTGAACAAATACCCTTTGAAGTTTTGCAGATTTTCATTTTTTGGCTAAGGATTGCATTTCAAGCTTAGAGCAACTTGGAGCGCTTTTTGTCTTCTTTTTGTGAATATTCCCTAGATCACTAGCAGTGGAGCCCACCATCGGCTTTAGGCATATCTTGTTCAAGCTATTCCGTAGACCCGAGGAAAAAGCATCTATCAGAGGTCGTCGATGAAACAAAGCCTTCGATCAAATGATTTCGAAACTCACCGCAACCAAAGTTTTCTCGACGTCGATGACACCGCCTGAAGTTTGCTCAATGTCGATGAAACAGCCTTCAGTTTTCTCGACGTCGATGAAACTGACCCATCAATGGAACTTGTTTGGGACTCATCGCAACCAAAGTTTGTTCGATGCCACTCTTCGGAAGCCAAGTGTTTCTATGGCGCAGACCCGATGACCTGAAGGAGATTGAAGGATGGTTATTGTAGATAACTGATTGTGTCGAGGGTGCATCTCATCCGTTCAGGGATGATGCACAACATGTGCAGTAACTATATAAGACCCAAGGGGCATTTTGTAAGGGTTCTGTTGGATTTTGGAGTTTTCCATAAGACAATTTTGTTCTGTGAATAGATCGAAAGATCATTTCCTAGTTTCCTCTCTATTGTTAATTTTGGTTTAAATTTTCAAATGGTGATGTAGATAGTGTAGAAGTTTCTTTCCTGCACCATGTGAGTTTCAATTCTGTAATTATGCCAAGTTAAGCTCTGTAGTTAGCATTGTTGTTGTGTTTTCTTATTTTTCCTGTTGGTGACAAGTAATTGCAGTCATGGCTCTGTCTTGAAGCTCCATCATGAGATCCACATGACCATTGGAAGTTGTCAAGAAGAGCCAGACATGTACTATAGGGTTCCATTGGTAAAATTCCAGGGAATGGCGATGACCGTTTTAGCAGACTGGCCATAGGCAAGCTTGATGATAGCTTGGCTAGGTACCAGTGACAAAGAAAAATCATATGCAGGGTTATTTTGGAGTCTAGGCTATTAGCCTCAGAATAGGGGAGATGGGATCAAATGGAGAGAAGATCCTAGGGTGATGGAGAAACAACTTGTTAGAATTTGTAAGATTAATCAGTGGTAGAGCAACCCTGCAAGATGTCTGATGTGTTGATGAATTTACAAAAGTGAATTCATGAGGGGTGAGGAACAAACCTTGATAGTGAGGTCCTAGAGTGGATTAGGGGAACAGAAAAGAGTATTCCTGGACTAGGCTAGGAGAAAAGGCCTTGGAGTGAGGCAAGATGACTCGAGAAACTAGGAACCTCCCTATCAGATTGGTATCAGAGCCTATAAGATTTGGCCTAGGTGAGTAGATGTCCTCAGTGGAATCTGTAGGAGACAACAACATGGTGACAAATGCAAAGTTGGCAAAGAAGGTGGATGATCAGGAGGAAAAGAATAGACTCCTGAAGGAGAAATTGATTAAATTGGAGAGTAATCTTGGTGAGATTGAAACCAAGGCAGATGAAGTGTTGGTAAAGGTTGAAGGAGCAGAAGAGAAGGGTAAAGAAGTGTCAGACATTGACAAAGTACCTGAACCTAACCCTGTCCTAGAACAAGAACCTTTCTTGAAGGCATTGAAGGCCTTAAGTGGTAAATCACTAGAAGGATTGCCATTGTTCACTGGTAAGATGGAAGCAGAAGTGGTTCTAGAATGGATAGAAGGTATGGAGAACCATTTTGAATGTGAAGGCATAACTGAAGCCCAAAGAGTCAAAGTAGCCAAGTCAAGGATGAGAGGAGCTGCTCTCACATGGTGGAAATTTGTGCAAGATGAGAGGAAGAAAATGGGCAAAGAACCCATCTCTTCTTGGAAAGGGATGTTAGTCAAAATCAAAGAAGTCTATCTCCCTGATGACTATGAAGTGAAAATTCATAGGAAGAGAAAAAACGTAAGGCAAGAAGACCTTGATTTCAGTAGTTATATGAAGGAGTTTCATAAACTTAGCCTTAGATCTCATGCGGTGGAAGAAGAGAGTCTCAAAGTTGCTAGGTACCTGAATGGTCTATGGTGGAACATCCAAGAAGAAATCAGTTTAATGAGTCCAAAGATAGTTCATCAAACCTACCAAATTGCCCTTAAGGTGGAAGAAAAATTGAAAAGAAGACATGACTCAAGTAGCAATAGGGGCAGAGGTAGAGGAAATGACAATAGAGGCCATAGGGGAGGCTTTGGAGGAAGAAGTTCTGAACAAAGGACACAAGGTGAGTCTAAACTCACTGAGCAACAAGAAGGTGGCACTGGTAAAGGAGGATTCAATAGAGGAAGGGGATCAAACAGTGGTTTTAGAGGAAGATCTAGTGGACAAGGTAGATGTTCCTCATATTTTGCAACAATGAAGTGTTACCATTGCAACCAACTTGGTCATCCAGCATATAGGTGTCCAGATAAGGGATCATCATCACAAGGTGGTGAAAGAAGAGTGAAATATCTTCAAGAAGAGTCTTCAAGCAGCAAGACTTCAGAGGTTGCCTTAGAATCAGAGGTAGGTGACAAATTGATGATAAGGAGAACTTTGATCAAAGAACCGGTCAGAGAAGAGCCAAGCCAAAGAAGGTCCTTATTTAGGATCAAATGCAAGATTATGGACAAATTTTTCAAATTGATCATTGATTTAGGGTCAACAGACAACATTGTGTCAGAAGAGGCAGTGAGTAAGCTAAAATTGCAAAGGATACCTCACAACAACCCTTATAGAGTCACTTGGTTGAACAAGGCCAACATGTCCTAGTTAATGAGCAAGCATGGGTTGATTTTACCATTGGGAGGTATAAGGACAAGGTGTTGTGTGATGACCTACCCATGGATGCATGCCATCTGCTATTGGGAAGATCATGGCATTTTGATAGATAAGCTATTCATGATGGAGCCAAGAATGCATACTCACTCAAGAAAGATGGAGTCATATTCAAGATTTAGTCCATCCTTGAGGAAAGTGAAAAGAGGGCAGCAGGTCCTAATGTTCTTTTGGTGAGTGAAAATAAATTCTTGAAGACACTGGAGGAAGGTGAAGGTATAGGGTTTGCACTAGTAATGAAGCCTAAGGAGGAAGACAAGAAAGAGTAGCCAAATTTACCAATAGAGGTTCAAGACTTGTTGAATAAATTCAAAGGCATAGTGAGTGATGGACAACTAGCCACCTTACCTCCTAAAAGAACCATAAGCCATCAAATAGACTTCATTCCCGGAGCATCCTTACCTAACAAGGCAGCTTATAAAATGACTCCCCAACAAAATGTTAAGATTTCCAAGCAAATCCAAGAGCTCTTAGACCAAGGCCTAATTAGGAAAAGCATTAGCCCTTGTGTTGTCCCTACTGTGTTAGCCCCAAAGAAAGGTGGTACTTGGAGATTGTGTACTGATTCTAGAGATATAAATAGGATCACCATTAGATATAGGTTTCCAATTCCTAGAATAGAAGACTAAATGGATTGTTTAGGCGAATCCAAGTACTTTACCAAGATTGACCTTAAAAGTGGGTACCACCAAATTAGGATTAAGGAGGGTGATGAGTGGAAAACTGCATTTAAGACTACAGAGGGTCTTTATGAATGGCTTGTAATGCCATTTGGCTTATTCAATGCTCCAAGCACCTTCATGAGACTCATGAATGAGGTGATGAAGGAATTCATAGGTAAATTTGTGGTGGTATATCTAGATGATATTCTCATTTTCAGTAAGGATAGGGCAAATCATATTAATCATTTGCAAGATGTATTACAAAGATTTTATAATGAAAAGCTAACCATGAATTTGAAAAAGTGTGAATTTGTTAAGAAGGAGTTGGTTTACCTTGTGTTTGTGTTGTCTCAAGGAAACCTTAATATGGATCCCAACAAGGTTGAAGCCATAGTAAATTGGCTTACTCCTAAGTCAGCAACAGAGGTGAGAAGCTTCCATGGACTAGCTCAGTACTACAGGGAATTCATTAGGCAATTCAGTGCTATATGTGCACCAATGTTAGACACCATTAGAGGTGGAATGAAGGAAAAGTTTCAATGGAATGAACAAGAAAATAAAGGTTTTGAAACCTTGAAATAAAGGATAGCCACTCAACCGGTTTTGGTGTTACCTAGTTTTGAGAAACTTTTCATAGTGGAATGTGATGCAAGCAATGTTGCAGTAGGTGCTGTCCTAAGCCAATAAGAAAGACCAGTAGCTTTCCATAGTGAGAAGCTAAGTGATGCAAAGAGTAAGTACTCCTCCTATGACTTGGAACTATATGCTTTAGTGTAGGCTTTGAGGAAGTGGAGACACTATCTCCTTCCTAAGGAATTTGTAGTCTATATGGACAATCAAGCATTTAGCTTTCTAAACTCACAGGAAAAACTCAGTCATAAACACATGAAATGGGTGGAATACATGCAAGCCTACACATTCACAATAAAGCACAAGAAAGGACAGTTAAATCGGGTTAGTGATGTATTAAGTAGGAGACTTTTGATAGTCCAAGAAATCCAATTGAGAAGCATAGGAGTTGATAGTTTTAGAGACTTATACCTAGAGGATGAAGACTTCTCAAATGCCTACAAGGTGTGTAAGGAGTATCAAAATCACTTCCAATGTTGTGTGAAGAAATATAATACACTTGTATCTCTTTCTATCAAGTGTTAAAAATGGTAGATCAACAAATCGTAAATTGTAAAGAAATTACATCATGATTGCACAATAAAATCAAATATATATATTTAGATTAATTTTCAGTATAATACAATGGTTTTTTAAAGCCTATTTTTCACATACAAAAGTAACTTACAAAATGAATAAAGAACAACATGGATTGACTATAATAATCCAACTAGAAATTTTAGAAGCATCATCAACCAAGTCTCCATGGAACACCCCAAACTGCTCATTTCTAGGCAAAAGTCTTGGCTCTACATGTGCGAGGGTTTCTCATCTCTCGATGCATGTCACTTGTTGTCCTAACCTTGATATTCGTTCTTGCCTTGGTAAAGGTGCTCAGGCTAAAACCCTCTTTTCTAAGTTGGGTCTATGCTATCATTTTTGTGTGTTTATGGTTGTCTACTTTTATTTCCTCATTTTAAAAAATTATTGGTCAATTACTGTAGCATAGTACTTCCCTATTCTAGTGAGTGATTTCTCACATAAATGCATTGAATCTTTGAACAAGTTGTATGGACACTAAGCCTCAAGTGGCATGAAAGGAGGACATTGACCCTAAAAAGAAAGTGCAATCAAAATAAAATATAAATGACAAGGGTAGCAAAACATTCAAAGAAGTGTTGCAGTAAGCAAAAGTAGAAGAAATTATGGAAGTAGCTGCATACAATGTGAGAATCAGAGGACATTTTGTAGGGTCCCTATGAGGTGAAGGAGGAGTAGGTAGTAGCATCCAAACCAAAGGAGGTAAGGATTCTATCCTACAAAGGGTCCTAAGACTTAACCCTAATGAAGAAATGGTGCTTGCTATGAAAAAAGAAGAATATCATCTTAAGAATACTGGTATGTTTTTTGTGTGTCTAGATATTAAAACCCTTCTAGCCAGGAGAGTTTTAGATAACAGGTTTAAATCCTATACGGGGTAAAAACTCAGGAGTGTATATATCATTCTTTAGGATGATTCAATATGGATTATTTGTTATTTTTTTAAATAATCATAATATGCAAAAGAGGGTTGTTGAGAAAAAATATTTGAATGTGGGAAAGTCCCTGTTTAAAGTTGTTCTATGGTCGCCTAATGTGTCTCAAAGAAAAAGATTATTTTTCTCCACACCCTGACTGTTTTTTATGATTCAACTAGATAGATGGATCTCCTTTCCTTAAAATTAAAGCTAAGTGTCTATATAAAAATCTTGTTTAGTCAAACTATATCCTTGATCATGCTAATAAGAAGTAGAATCTAGATTGGGAAAATAAATAATCGTCTAAAATATTTCCTAAATGTTGGTCTAACAAGGTTGATTGAATAAAAGGAGTTTCTTTAGGTGGTAGTTTATGATCCAAAAGTTGTTCTTATACAATAATTAGATCAATTGTTTCTTATGTGGTTGTCTTGAAGATTATAATTTGTATCCTTTTTAAATGTAAGTATGTTGCTTTATTTTGGTCATTGTTTATAGGGAATATTAATGGGTGGGATATAAATGATAAAAGGTCTTGGTTTGAAGTTATAGTTGGGTATGCCAATGGGTTGAGTGAGAAGTCTAATGTGTTTTGGTTTAGTTTGACTATTGAAATCTCATGGTTTTTTATGAAAAAAATGAAATGAGCATGTTTACCATGGCAAGGATAGGATCCTTACTAGGTCTATCTATAGATTCACAACTTTATTGATCGTGGAATAGGTCACTTTAACACTCAAGTTGGTAGTGGACATGCTTATGAAAGTGTTAGGAGATGGATCTTCACCACCATTCAAAGAGGACATTAAAGAAGCTAACTACTTGACACAAGATCTGACAAAGGTTGATAAGACATTTCAAGATGAGTATCTTAATTTTTCAGAATGTCTACCTAAAGGAACATCAACACAAGTTAATGTGAGATGCAACTATAAGAGATTTGGAAGTCTTCATTCAAAATTTTGATACCACCAGTTGGGAGAAGAACTCCTCTCCACTTGACAAATATGAATCCTTTCAAGAAAGAAAAGTGTATCTTAAAGATAAAGACAAAGAGAAAGGTAAAGAGATAGCTAAAGGAGAGGAAAAAGGCAATGATGAAGAAGGAGAACAACAAGATAAAATATACGATGATGAATAGTTGTTGGCAACATGTGTACCTTTTTGATATACTACTCATAAAAATTGATATGGTAGAAGGAGAACAACAAGATAAAAAATACAAAGATGAATAGTTGTTGGCAATCTGTGTACCTTTTTGATATACTACTCATAAACATTGATATGGCTAATATGTATTTAATATGACCCGTACAAGTTATCTTGGATATTTCGAGCTTAAAGTTTGATATGCAATTATAGTTTGACTAGCCTAGTTAGGGATGTAATGGGTGATCTTCTTGATCACCTCTATTTATAACCAAACTATATTTTTGTAGAAATATTATTGGCAACCGACTTTAAATTTAAAAATAATCTATACAATTCATTAGTTATTCCATTTTATGTGATGGATGATTAGACTACACTATACACCACAAAACCATCACCTTTACATACTATTTAAACAAATAAAAATTCACATAACTCATGTGCACATAAAATGATTCCAATGTTGTGCAAAGTAATTTAATATACAACCTCTTTCTATTAAGTGTTAAAAAGTGGTAGAGAAACAAATCGTAAATTGTAAATAAATTATATCATGATTGCATAGAGTATATATATATATATATATATATATATATATATATATATATAGATATACATATACATATATATATATATGTATATGTATATATAGATATAGATATATATATATATATATATATATATATATATATATATGTATATGTATATCTATATATATATATGTATATGTATATCTATATATATATATGTATATGTATATCTATATATATATATGTATATGTATATCTATATATATATATATATGTATATGTATATGTAGATATATATATATATATATATATATGTATATATATATATATATATATATATATATATATATATATATATATATATATATATATATATATATATATATATATATATATATATATATATATATATATATCTATATCTATATATACATATACATACATATATATATATATACATATACATACATATATATATATATACATATACATACATATATATATATATATATATATATATATATATATATATATATATATATATATATATATATATATATATATATATATATCTATATATATATTCAATACAATGCAATGGCTTTGTAATGCCTTATTTTTTTCCATAGAAAAAAACCTATTGGAATGGCTTTGGAATTGATTTTGTTAAAGTAAATATGATATTGTCAAAGCTTTAAGGCACACTAATTAATAAAATTGCTTTGGCATCATCATCATCAACTTTAGAATTTATGCCTACAAGTTGATTAAGAAAAGAACAAAATTTACTAATATGTTGAGCAATACTTTCACCCTCTTTCATATTCAAGCCAAAAAGATTTTGTTTAGTTGACATCTTGGCACTTGAAGCTTATGAGCCAAATAACGAATTAAGACCATCTGATATTTGCTTTGAAGTTTTACTAAGATTAATATGGTGCAAATATGCATCAGATAACCTAAGACCAATCAATATTGTAGCTCTATGATATTTTGCTACCCATTTCAATACTTCATCTAGATCTCTTGGGTTTTTAATAGTTTCATTCACAATATCCCACAAATCTTTTTGCATCAAAACTAGTTTCACCTTAACTTGTGATGCATGAAAATTGTACCCTTCAAATTTATCCAGAAATTATGATTTCTCCTTAATATTTATTGCTCCAATATAACTATCTTATAAATTCCATGAACAACGATTTTTTGGCCTCATTTAAAATATGGAACAACCAACTTTTGACCATTGATTGAAATGATATATTTTTTTTTACCTTAAACCTTCAATCCCATGCAAAATGGTGGTAGCCAACAAACATTCCAATGCCCCTTTACAAATTCCAATGCCAACGATAGTTTTAAATGCCAATTTTGTATTAAAACTTAATGCTCGCCTTGAACATTAATTTTGGCTCCATCTTCAAACACCTTTTGCATAACATCCAAAAAAAACATTCAACTATTTTGGTGCCTTAATTTGCCCCCTCCATTTGTAGCTTCATCTCAACATGCCTTCTCACGCTGGTCTATTCACTTCCAATTTGCACATCCCCACACAAACTATTTCATGACACAAGAGATCATGAAGATGTTCTAATACCATGTTAAAAAATGATAGAACAACAAACCATAAATTGTAAAGAAATTAGATCATAATTGCATAGTAAATAAAAATGATATTTAATATAATATTAAAATAAATTATTAATACAATACAATGACTTTTTAAAGAAAAAAACAAAATAAACTAACTTAAGAAAAAAAACTTCCCAACCAACCTTACTACAAACTAATTTATTACATTGTGTCTATCCTTTTCATAAAGGAAGATCTCATCGTAATAGTATTCTTAGATTGGACTATCAGTTCAGCTAATACACAATCATTTAGGTGTTAAAAGGAAGCATACTGGGGAGTTATGAGTGCTTACAAGAGAATAGACATAAGACATCCTCTAGTGGAGCAGAAGAATATCAGCGGACAACTACATCCTCCAGATCCAATTTGTACAGAGGTGGATACCTGCTCCTCACATAGGCGTTGATGGACTCCACGAACCGGCGGACATACACCGTATTAGTATTACGGTCATATGATTTCAGTGAACCTGATTTGTACTTTGCCATGTAACAAGCAAACTTGAAGAGCTTTATGGCCTCCTTGCTGCTACAGTACTCAACATCAACAGATTTAGTATCGAAATGATTGGCTATTAACGAGTTATTATGCTCCTCCTTTCCACAAATAGAAGCGAATGTGAAGAGCTTTATATCCTCCTCCCTCCTGCAATCATCATCATCATCACATACAACAGAAATATCATGGGCTATTAGCGACTCCTGCGATGCAAATCGACCGGCTTTTAACGAACATATTTGAGTAGTGTTGTCGAAGATCTACTCTATGTAAACTGAGTCACATTTAGACTCACATTTGAACAGAAAGGGGCCAACTTTAGGCCAAATCTCATGTACCGAATCTACCGAACGGTTGGCCACTTGTTCAGAGTCAACAGAGGGATCAGCTTCAGGCTGAGTTTTCTTACCTCCAGGAAGAAGAGCACGTATATAGTTCTGGTCAGCCATGATTACAAGGTCAGCCGAGGATTCACACTCAGTTGAGGTTCCAAGGTGGGCTTTTGCACCTCCACCTCTGCTCGCCAAGGATTCACAGTCAGCAAAGAATTCAGAGTCAGCTTTTGCACCTGCAGCAACGAGCAAGCATACTTTACCACTCACAATCTTTGATTGCAAGTCGTTACCAGGCTTCAAATTCTCCACCCAGTTCCCCCAACAATACGCCCGCCTCCTCATTGCCAAAGGCAGTGGGTCACACAGCAGCTGTACTGATCTGCACAAGATTGCATTGATAAAGCCATCGATCCACAGCCTCACTTTAGTGCTGAACCCCATGCTTACTGATGCAAAGGTTAGCGATGCAGGAATGAGCCAATGAATATGCTTTTGAGTCTTCAGGAACAGAC
Organism: Cryptomeria japonica; assembly: GCF_030272615.1. Lineage (NCBI taxonomy): Eukaryota > Viridiplantae > Streptophyta > Pinopsida > Cupressales > Cupressaceae > Cryptomeria > Cryptomeria japonica. Next base: position 705,415,450 of record NC_081405.1, on the reverse strand, counting down.
CCACGAAGTTTAAAATCGTCATCAACTTATCCTCCGACAACAATAAGTTGACAGGAAGGAAGTAATCGTGATCCAGACGAATAACCGCGCGGTTGTCCAGTATCACTGAATTCAGCACTTCTTCAAACTTCATAATATCGCCTGTAACCACTTCTTCCCATATTTCTTTATGATTTTTCACAAACACTGTGTTTGAAGCCATTTTCTCAATGTACTTGACAGTTTCCCACATTTTATCTGTGATGCAATAACCAGGTCCATCCTTCATTAACATCTTGTTGCCTTCCATTCGCTTCAGTACAAACTTCTTGCCCAGGTAGACCACTGAGACTGTGTCATCAATCTGAGATTTCCCTTCTTTCTTAGATTCCTGAGCATCCTTCTGATTTTTCAGCTTCGACACATCTCCTGCTGTGGTGGCATGAGAGATAACTTTTTTGAAGACTCGACCTTGGAATTCCCCAAGCTGTTTGTAATCTGTGTAAGGGAAACACAAGCAGTGGAGCAAGTAGGCAAGGGTGCAATGTATAACCGCCCAAAGAGGCGTCGTCTTCATGATGAGAAGAAGTCCAAGGCTAAGTTGCAATGGAAGTAACACGCTGTTTACAACTTCCTTCAAATCTGCCATAGTTTCTACACCAGTGAACCACAATGATAAGCCTCCCATTTTCTACGCAATTCTACTCTCCTTCTTTTCTAAGCAACTTGAAAAAAGATTTCTAAAAAGACTTACTGACATCTTTATTTTAAGAAAGACGATACAATAAGCACATCAAAGATAAAACAACAACAAACAGAAATAAAGAAGTGATCCAAAGCATACCTATGAAACTCTGCCACTCTTCGGGGCCCTAATTTCATTGAAAGAAAAGTGGAGGGTCTGTCATAATTTTGGAGTCTATAAATCTTTCTATTTACGAAAATATCAATCACATATAATTATTATTATTTACTCTGTTTGGTGGGTTAGTTGAGATGTCTGAGTGGTGGTAAGGTGCCGTTTTCAGAGAATTAAATTCATATGTTACAGCAGTTTCTCCGTACGAAAATTTCCAAACGAAACAAGAAATATACTACTGAAATTTAAGCCGACTGAAATTTAAGGCCACACCAAAAGCGTGGGCATAGAAAGCTTTTACACTCCGCCGTCCGCGTTACTGATATAAATCGTATTCGTGATAAAAGTTCAGGTGAGGTCGTTGGGTTTTGTTTTGAGAGTTATTCTCAAATATCTTTCAAATTGGCTTTTCAAATTTAATTGTGTTGAGTTGGACTGATCTGTGCTGTAGAATAGTTTTTCTAAAGTTATGTTAGTTGTGTCGCAAAGAGATTAATAATTATTCCTTTTCAATTTTTTTATATTAAAAAATATATTTTTATATCATTTGTTAGTTTTCAATATTTTATAATTTCAAATATGAATCTTAAAAACTTATATATTGCACGAAGTTAAAATGTAATCATTATTAAGTAGCATGTACATATTTGGAAGATAAAAAGACAAATTATTGAACAAGTTTATTTGAGTTGTAAATTTATTTACATGTCAAAAATTTATCAAGTGGGAATGAAGATGATACAAGGTGGAGGAGGTCGTGAGAGAAAGGACAAGAACATGTTCTTGATAGCTTCTATGAATGTAAAAGTGAGTTAATGAACAATAGAATCAAATTACACTATAACCTAATATTTCTAGTATTGCTTATGTCAGACATATAAGAAAACTTGAAATAAAATCTATCGAGTATGAATACAACTACTAGATACAAGTCTATCTTTTAATTAATTCTTTTGAAAATTTTTCCTCAAATTAATATTTGAATAAGATGTGTGTATAGAGTAACACGAATTTAATATTTTTCATCTGCATTAGATATGGCATAATATCACAACTTCAAGTATTATTTCACATAAGACAACTATTTTGATGGTAGAAGTAACTTTCATATTCATTTAGCCCACCAACTTACAAGACAAATGATTATGATGCTGGTGATAATAGTTTTCAATGTCATCTCAATTATATGATATGGTCAAAAATTATAACAACTACATAAAAAATTTAATTGAGAAAAAAATAAAATCATATGATTAGTCTTTTAAAAATAATGGTGTGAAATCAAATGAAAAATTGATCAAATAGAGGTCATATAATTATACATGTTTATTGAACATAGGAAAATAAGGAGTGAGAAAAATAACCCAATCATTTTTTTAGAATATTAAAAAATATTATCATATATTTAAAAGGAAAAAATTAAATGATATTTATTGACTAGTTCAATTTAAAAAAAAAATTAAATATATTGATAAACTATAAAAACATGAGCACACATGTAAAAGAACTACCATTGCATAGTTCATAACTTCATACTACAAAAAAAAACATCCCAAATTTTATTCATGAACAACCCCAATCTAAAACCATTAAAGTATTAGAACATTAAAAAATGCATAGAAAGCCAACTACCAAGTTTCAAAACCCTTGAGGTGCATTTGGGCTAGGTTCGACCCCTAGGTGAATTTGACCAACGAGATACCCTACACATAGTTGCTTAGCACCCTACACATAGTTGCTTAGCGAAGGAGGCTTGTACTTTAGATATATGCTTACTCAAATTATTGTAGTATGCTATATAAAAACGGAGATGCCAATATCTATGTACGCTGACATGTTTCCATAAAATAAAAAAGACTAGAAATAAAAAATCGACACATAAATTAGTTACTATCATGTTCACAGGAAACTTGATCATCTAAGAATGTAGAATGATCGTATTGTCATGGGAACCTTTAACACACTGAGTCCAAGAGCCTTCACAACCTTTAGATATTTTATAGGAATGGTGGAGGATGACTTAATAGAAGATCGATAGTTAGTTCTTGTTTGGACAAATTACTACATAATCCCTTCTTTTTATACGTTATTTTGGCCCACTAGAAACATGCCAGTGGCAAAGGCAACGTTATCATTTTCTTGAACTCATCTCTTTATCTCTTTATTTTCGTTTACTATCTTGTCAAAGAAAGTGAAAACCAAATGCTATTCATTACACAAAGAAATATCAAATCTGCTGTCCATTACTGAGTTTTCAAGCTCTTCCGAATGGAATCTTACATAATAAAAAGTGATTTCTTTAAACGTCACTAAGAAAACTCAAATATCTAAGAATGCAAGGGTGTAATAGTATGTGGAAGTGGTGTGATCGTACTAGAAATGACTTTGGGTCCTACTGAAAGTTCAAGAATATGAATAATTTGGTATGAGATGTATAATTGAAAGGAATGTGATGTGTTAAAGGTTAAAGTAATGAGATACAAATGTATAATTGAAAGGAATGTGAGGTTCTAAAAGTTAAAATAATTTAATTTCCAAGTTTAATTGATTCAAATTTAATGTTGAACATTATGAAAAGAGGAAACTATAGGTTTAATTAATCTAAATAATATTTTAATTCTCTACTTTTTTAAAATGAAATTTATTTTAGATTATTTATTTACATAAATAAATATTAGGGATGAATAATTTAGTCTTATGTTTCTAGTATATATTTGATAAATATGTAATATTTATTTTGAATAACTATTTTAATGAAGTAAATAATTTTCTATTTATTTGGATATATAAATGCTTATCTTGATATTCATGTTCACACTATTATATTTGTAAATTTTAATTCATTATCAAAATTATTTAGATAAATAAATAATATTGATCTTATTAAAATGATAAGTAAATAAATTTTTTTATGTTTTCTTGAATCAAAAATATTTATTTTATTCATAAAATAATAAAAAAATATCAAAATATGTACAACTTGAGCTGGCCTAGTGGTGGAGAACTTGTTCTCTTGAAATAGAGGTTAGAAGTTAAAATATCACAAAGGGGGTAGGGAATGCACACCTTATCAGCTTTGGCCTATTACCTATAAAATAAAAATAAAAATATCAAAACATCAAAATAGAAAAATAAATAAAGATAAAACGAATTGACAAAAAAAAAATAAATGCAAATCCAAATACATATATTGTAAATGATTAAAAATAAAAAAACTAGTTGCACATAGAATCTAACCTTTTCATAAACTATTGTGCATATCATATTATAAACTAGACCACTCTAAGACATTTTTAATAAATCCTTAGACCTAAAAACCTTACAAATATAATGTATAAATAAACCAACAATTGTATATACTAGAATGTCTTATAATAGTCATGTTATGAATAATTGACACTTTGCTCACTTTTTTCAATTTTTACCTTAAAATTTAATTATTTCAGAATATGAAATGTTATTAGTATTGTATGTACTTTACATTTTTAATTTTAAAAAAAAATTGTTTTGATCTATTAAAAGTGAGATATAGGTAAGGAAGAGATTGAGTATCTCACATTTTTAAAAATGATTATTGTATTTTATTATCTTCTTTTTTATTTATTTTTAAATAATAAGAGGTATCAAATGTTATAATATATGGATTGTATATTTATTTATTTATGCTACTATTCTTTCTTGTCAATATTAATTATTTTTCTCTTCATTTTTTTATATTATCAAATGATTGTGGTCACTTAAACTTTTATGGTACATGCATTGTGTATTTTTTTTATTTACTTTTTTCTCTTATCAATTTTCAATACTTTTATTTCTCTCCATTTTCTTTTTCATATCTTTTTTGTTTTCATTCTTTATTTTGTCAAATAAATAGAATACCCTAAAAAAAAATTGATTAAAAAAAATGGGGTTTAGAAGGGCCCCAAATCTACAACAATAACAACAACAACAACAACAACAACAGAAACATAATCACTCCAAACTATTTTTTTATCTAGATAAACATAACTTTACATCTAAAGGATTGATATGTGATAGAGAAATCACCTTAGCAGGACCATTTATCTTCCCTTGAACAATTTTCTAAAAATATTTATCATCTAAAGTTGAATCTTTAAAACAAGAGAACTCAAAAAGAACATCATCAAAGATGACAAATTAAACATATTTATGTTTTACAACTTGATATTAGATTAAGTTATTGTCAAATGAAAATGATGAAAGAATCTATTCCTCCATGAGAGATTGGATAAACACCATTGCATTGGTAAACTTATCATATAAAGCTTAACATATCAAAATTGAAGGCTCCAACCATACTATTGATAGCAAGGATGTCAAGGATAACAAATCGTTGCTATGACTTGCCTCTCCTCTCTCATTTCTTTTTAGTTTGGTGTTGACCAACTAGTTAGACCTCTTTATTTATATATAATTAGAAAATATTAAAATATAATAAATATTTTACTATTTTTCATCTCTTTTAAATTCTTAGATTATTTATTAAATATAGTATTTAAGAGAAAAACTCATAATACTTAATTTGCATTCTATAGGTTTTTTTTCCTTCCATTTTCCCCACAGACTCCCTTTCTTTACCAGATTCCTTATCTTGTAAGGTACCAAATTCTTGACAATTTATCATTAATTATTGTCAGCTGACAAAAATCATGTACATTTAACTGACCTTTCTCTTCTTTTTGCCAACGAAAAGCATGCCAGTGACAATGTAGTCAGAGATGACAATCTAACGTTAAATATTTTTTCTCTCTTTTTCTTGTCATCTCTCTTTCTTTTCATTGATTATCTCATCAAGTGAAATGATGGTACTATATTCTATTATACAAGTAAATATTGTATCTAATGTCTTTAGCTTCAGTGTGGTATTATTTTGGCACTGTTTATTTGTTGACTACCTACCATTCTTTAATCAAAATTTTAACTTTTCTTTTGATATCTTTCCTAAAAACGTTTTTCTTTCTTCCATTCATCATCATCTCTAGAAATTGAGCACTCTAGTGCCTTTATACAATTATTGTAACTTTCATATTTTTTTCTATTAAAAAGAACAAAAGAGATAAAAGTTGATGTCTATATAGTTATCAGTATGTATGCTAGCAATTGCACTTTGGTATGTAATGGGTACATCTAAAAAGTGTATATAGTCAAGTAAGGAAAATTATGTTGTATATTTTATATACATTTTCACAACACATGGGGTCAATTGATAGGCCATTTGAGCCATACAAATTGTTTAGTTTATATCTTTTCTAATGCAAAAAAAAGCTTACTCATGAAAAATAATATAAAAACATCAAATGTTTCTGTAGACACCTAAAATTGTCTTGTCTAATTAAATAAATATTTGTATTTATTTAATTATTTTAAGCCTAATTCTTTTATTAATTAAATAAATCTTTTTTTATTTAATTAATTCATTTATCCTCTTCTAGCCTTATTTCTCATTTAAATAAATACATTTATTTATTTAAATAGTCCTTTTCTTAAATTAAATAAATACTTTTATTTATTTAATTGATCCCATTTCCTCTATTAATTAAATAAATCTTTATTTATTTAATTAATTAATTAGTATTTTCTCCTTATGACACATGTCATTCATCTCTTAATTCTTACACTACCAACCCTCTTATTATTTTCTTATTTCTTTTACCTACCCTCTAATCCTAGCTAACCATCTATCTTTTACACCTCTCAATCTTATCCCGCCATTTCTTATAGTGTCTTCTATATAAGGAGATACTTCCTTCATTATCAATCCTCCCAAGCATTCGAACTTTCATATGTGATCAAGCCTACTTGCAACCACACTTTCGTTCTTTGTTGAGCTCTTCTGCACACATACAATCTGAGAGGAAATATATCAAGCAAGATCAATGGAGATAGGAAGAATGGAGATTCAAACCCTATTGGACATGTGATGGTATAATCTTTGTGATTTTGTTGATTTGCATTGTCTTAGGGAATCTTCATATGTTATGGTGGATCTTTGTTGTTGTTAGGCTAGGGTTTTGTGGTTCAATTCATTTAGTCTTTCAATATTGTTGTTTCCATTTTTACCATAAAAATTTTGGCACGCCCAGTGGGACTCTTGTCCCTTTTGTATTTAACATCTTGGTTGCATATTTTGTGTTTTTGAAGTTGCAGATCTGACATTTTCCAACAACATTTCAATATTTTTGCATCTGCATCTTCTAGAACCACATTTTTGTTTTTCTGTCGCATCCATGACCTCTGAAATTGCATCTGTATCACCGATAGTATTTTACATTTTTTCAGATTGCAGAGCCACGACTGTGTTCCTGAATTGCGTTTGTGAACCTTTTAACCATGCCTTTGTTGCGGAGTCACGTGTGTGTTTCAGAATCACGTATGTGGAGCCTACAATCGCGTCTTTGTCGTGGAACAACATCTGTGTTGAATCTAATCACGTTTGTGTTTGGTTCTTGCAGTTTTGATTTTGTTTCAGTTTTTAGGGTTTCCTTTCGTCATTTTGAATTCAGATCTGGTTTATTAGAGCTAATATCTTGTGATCTAGCTAATAAATTGGTGCATCTTGTTCTTGAAGCAAAATCGCATTGTCGAAGGCCCCTTTTTCACAAAGTATTTTGGCTCTAAAATTTACCTAACTTGTGTGCTTGCAGGAGGGGTATTATTGCAAAGCTACTAACAAATCTTTGTTGTAGAACTTTGGCAAGGGTTTTCTTTTGATCTTCATTGTGTGCCTTGTTTTCATAGATTACCAAATACTTCATTTGGTGCACTAAAATTGAACCAGTGTCTTCTGTGTCTTTGGCAATGGGATCTTTTGTGTTTATCTTTAGAGGGCCTACCTCCTCGTGTGGTCTTTAGGAATACTAGTAAGGAGGGAACTACCCAAGTGGTAGCGAGGAAAACCCACCTCTTCCAAACCACTATAAATAACTATATCCATGGCCTTTAATGTGTTTTAATTATTTCAATACCAAAACTATGTCTCCCCATAAACCTGTTTGATCAAATTTATTTGTTTAATAGTAGGGCGTAACCCCTACCGACTGGGAGTCTTCTGTATTTACAGAGCTGAAAGTGCCGCATGTATGGCCACATGAGCAGATGCCCTTACTAGCACCTTTTTGTTTTAGAAAGACAAAATCCTTCTAGTTGTTGGGGCAGGAGGTCGAACCTCTAGAGTGGCCCACACACATATAGTTCTTAGTAGAGATACAAAGTTCTCCATGGGGAGTTTTTGTGGGGAGTGGTGCTTGGATGCCCTAGAGAAGCAAGTGTCGAGGGTGGAGTCAGTGGGGTAAAGCATTTAAGTATCTTTTTTGAATAGCATAACCTCGGGGGTAACCCCATGTGGGACCAATAACTATTGTCCTGGCCAACCATAAGAATTATGCTTGTCTTCTTTTAAACATTCGAACATTCAAGACCACGCATCAAAACATTGTGTCTTTTGTGTCTTCAAGTGTATGCAAAACATTTTTACATCAAACAACACACTTTCTGAGTCATTTTGAGTCTAAACACTTGCAAACATTGCGTCCTCATCAACATTGTGTCCTCTTGTCACAAAAAAAATAGTCAAAATTCAGATTTGGTCACAACAAACAACTTCACAAATTGGAAAAATTGCACTCAGATTTGGGAAACGTGTCTATGCTTGACATAAACATGTATGTGTCCTATAACCGCATCACTATAGGACAGAAACACGTATGTGTTATCATAGAAAATTGCATTCACAAAATATTAGAAATGCATCTATGCAGTGTCTAATCACGTCTATGTTGGGTAACCGTGTCTGTGAAGTATACAGGAACGTCTGTGATCAGTATTGGAAAAAAAACTTATAGTCCAACAAACAAGAGCAATCAGTTTCAGAATTCTTGAGCTTCTTAGGTTATTTCTGTAGGTTTTCATCTAGCATTTAGCCTATTTCTGGGTCTCACAAAGTTCATCATTGTTTTACACCTTGCATTACATTTACATTTGTCTAAACTTGAATCAAAAGGTCACTTGCTTGTCCTCATCTCGCTTTGTCAATACAATACATACAACAATATTTTTCTAAGTGGTCCCTCATCAAAGTCTATCACCTTTGGGTCTCATTTGGTCTTACTTGGAGTCAAGGTAAACTTACCTCTTCAAGAGATCTATCATCTCTTTGGAAGCCACACCTACTCTCTACTCTACTACATCCATACTTGGTCTTACCCTTTGGACATTGCAAGTACACCTTAGACTCATTTACATTTCATCCAACTCTTGGTCTTCCATACTCTTTCCATTTTCATCTAGTCTCACACATCTTGGTCAAGACCTAGTTCATGGTTGAAATCCATTTCCAAAAATCTAGGAGGGAAGCTAAAGAGGCTCAAGAGTCTGCAAACATGAGTGTCTCTGAGAACGACAACAATATTTTTTTTAATTTTGATCATACCACATTACCTGACATAGACATCTATGAAAAAATATTTAGAATGTTGAGAACATGGATAATACAAACAACAATGATACACACAATGACAATGTGGACAATATTTTCGTACATTCAGCAGAAGTGGAAGACTCTATCATGGATCCCCATTTTAATAGATTGGTTGAAGAGATCATGAGAAGAGATAGACAATATTTCCTACAAGTGATGACACAAAGTGGAGCTAAGATACCTCATGATTTTGACATGTCCCAAATAGTGGAAAATCGACGTATGCAAAAAACTCAACTCAACATGGATCAAAGGAGGCCTAATAGTGGGGGCACTAGAGGACCATGTTTCATGCCCGAGTCACTATCATCCTTGTTTCAAAAACCTGAGGTCCCAAATACATATGTTCAAGCTTATGATACTCATGAAAGAGAATCTCATGAACAGCTCGATCTACGCAGACCCTTATGGAAATCTTAAGTGGATAAATACATTCAATTACATACCAATGATAAGGACCAACCTCCAAAACAATTGGATATCCAGAGGCATGCTCAAAATTTGGACACAAAAAAACCCATGTCAAATTTGGGGGCACTACACAAGAACAAACTCATGACATGCTTGTAAAATATGATATGCATGGACAAATCAGATATTCCATTCCTCATTATGACTCTATACCAGGTGGTTCCTATATGTAGTATCATTATAGACCTCCTCCATATGAACATTTTATGATCAATACCATCCATACATGCAGTATCTTCCTCCTCCACCCGGTGGCTTAGGCATGGGATATGGTCCAAGAAGTCTATCTCCACCCAAAAACAATTTGGAACAGTAGATAAAGAGCTTACAAAAGAAGATGGAGGACATCAATACACTAAAACTAGTTTACACAATGAGAGATATATGTCCCCATCCATTTGATAAAAGTGTTCCAGTGCCTCCATTTCCAACACACTTTGTAACACCAAAGTTTGATAAATATAGAGGAAAAGGAGACCCTAAGGCAGATATAAGACAATTTTTCACAGCTTGCATTAAGGTAGTAGCAGAAGAAACATACTTGATGAGATTTTTTCCATAAAGCTTAGGTGATCAAGCTATAGAATGGTTCTCCCAACTTCCACCTAGAATTAAGTCATGGGGTGATCTAGCAGAAGATTTCATACAACATTTGGGTTAGTGCAGGATCAAGGGGGGCCAAAAAGTGGCGATGTGAAAAAAATAGCGTTCTTCACTCACCTAAAAACGTGAAAATTCATGTTGACTTTTTGCTTGGCCTGGGTGTCAGTACACCTTGGCCTGGTAATTAACTATGCAAATCGGATATCTGAGTTTTATTTGTAATTTTAGTTTAAAAAATATATTATATGTTACATATTATATAATATATAATCTACTATTATATTATATAATACGTATTATATAATATATTGTTATTAATATAATAATATATTATATTATTATATTATATTATATTATAATATAATAATATATTATATAATACAATATTATATTATATTATATTATATATAATATAATAATATATTATATAATATAATATAATATATTATTATATTATATAATATATTATTATATCATTTATGTTATTTAAAAATAATTTAAGTATACAAATCGGATATTTGATAAAATCGGATATCTGATTTTCTGAGACTTTTATATTTCAACAGTGACAGCTCGTGAGTCATTTTAAACTCACGGGCTGCACGGATTCATAAAAATCCAATATCCACTCCATCCAACAAAAAATTGCTAAAAATAGATTGAGAGGTAAGAATTTAATTGTTTTGAATCATTTTCATTCATTTTTTGTATTTTTTGTTAATGTTTATTTGATTTTTCATTGAAAATATGGTTTTTTTTAATAAAAACTAGGTTTTAAAAAAAATACCTAATTGTTTAAATTTGTTAACTAAATTTAATTGTTTGCATTCAATTAGGTTAAAAATGGCGGATAACAATGAAAACACTGACCAACCACAACTGCAACAACCAAACCCTCATTTGCCAAACCCCCCCTCAATTCAGGATTTGATTGCACAAAATTTGAATGAATTGAGGGGGATTGCAGAAGTATATCGTAGGATCCCTTGTCTAAACCCAATGTTTGATCCTCTCATGTCGATCATAAAAAGTATGGAAACCATGATTGAGGAGCGCGATGCTGCCCTTTTGTGGCGAGATTCTATGAGGGAAAAATATGCAGATGGCTTGTCATATAAGGATATCAAGGATCTTGAGATATCCAAAGCTGAAATTGTCTCATTGTTTGTCAATCCCCATACTGGTGAACCTGTAGATCCCAAAAAAACAAAACTTTCTATTAAATGGTGCACAAATGATGGGATTATGAAAAACTTTTGGGATCGTTGATAAATTAATTATGAAAGAAAAGTACCAAACCAGTACTGAGAGGGGGGGGTGAATCAGTACCGACAAAAACATAGTCCAAAACCGGTTCGACAACAGACACTTCAAATGACTAGTAAACAGTGATATCGGTTTGATATAAACTGCAACCGGTAAAGTCAAGAGTGACTGGGACAAGTATTAACCGGTTGATCACTTAGCTTTCCACTCAACTCAAAACAACATTACCATTTCACCCTTATGCATGAACATGTAATCAATCATCAAAATATAATAACAACTAGTTCAACATGTTTTATTGACAGGCATAAAACACAGAACCACCACATGCTAGACAGACAATGACAAAGCATCACAAGATAGAAGCATCAAACATGACACACGTATTTTTCACGTGGAAACCCAACTGGGAAAAACCACGGTGGGGATGAATACCCGCAAGCTTTTTGTTGAACTCTTTGGAAGTCCGCTCTGTTAGGAGCCATGTCCTGTTAAAGACATTACAATAGGTTCTGCTAGGAATCGATCCTATTAGGGATCACCCAGTTAAGGGATGGCTACAATACATGGTTAAGGGTTAAACCCAGTTAGGGTTACCTTGTTAGAGGATTTCAAGAACTCAATAGCTAAAGGATCTCCAGATCTCTATAGCTTCTCAGAACTCAATAACTTCGAGTTACCCTGTTAAGGGATTTACAACAAGCCGGTTAAGGCTACCCTGTTAGGGGATTTTCCAACTATTGAGGTGGTTAGAGATCAACAGGTATTTCAATGATTTGGTAACAACACTCAATGCCAATGCAGATCCGCTTAAGCTCCTCTTCACCTTCTGCACTTACACTCTGCAGGTATCACTTCTCTTTTCTAGTCTAGAAAGAAACATGTATCCTTTCTCTTGGACACTCACACACACCTTTGCCAACAACCTCTGAAAGAATCACAACATCGACCTTATAGGACAATAGACGGTCAGTAGCATAAACCCTAAACCTGTTAGGTTAAGCAATTCAAATGGTTCAATCCTGACCGTTGAATCATATTGCATTAAATGCAACAATCTTGAATCGATCTCAAGATATTCTCCTATTGGCAATATAGCATTATAATAGACAATGAAAGATTGTTGGAATTTCATAAGGATATTGAGAAGGTTGTTGATGATTATGGATATAACTGATTAAGGATGTTTACTGTCTTGATATTATTATTTTGTCATTGATGCAAGTAATTGATTTTCTAATTCAGTATGATGTTGCCATATCTTGAGAAGTATGATTTGAAGATTATAAAGATGTCGGTAAAAGACACAGGAAAGAATATGATGAATAAGGGGATGAATAAGGTATTCAATGGGCAACTATTACCAAGTAAGACAATGATGAGATCATGATGTTTTAGATTGTTTTAACATCATACATATGTTGTAAATTGTAAAGGTTAATACTATACTATGTTATCAAGCAAAGAACCTAGTCGGTAAACCCTAAGGAACCTAGTCGGTAAACCCTAAGGTTATCGCTATCGGTTAATGAAGGCAGAATGTCTACCGAGTGAAGTTTAGTATTCACCAAGTTGTTACCAAGTTGTAACCGAGCTATAACAGAATGCATTAAATGTTTGCATGAGTTATTTAATGAGGGAAGCTGATGAGCTGGAACTAATTAAATGATTGGTGAGCCATGAATGAAGTTTGTTAATGAATCTAAGGCAATGGAAAGTCGGCATGAAGATCTACAACTCAGATTGAACGTCAATACCCTGGCAGAAGTTCCAAGAAATATATGCAAGTTCCTAGGTGGGGTAAAACATTTTCAGATCGAAAGATGCATTGAACCTGGACAAGATCGAAGATCTAATGGCTATGATTGATCATGGGAAATGTGATCAAGAAGATTAAGCGGTTACCTAATTGTTTATAAATAGGAAACTGTTGATAAACAATGTATGCAGGCAAGTGTATGCACAAGGATGCTACAAAGTGATTACCGAGCACAGAAGCTTGAAGACCTATTAGAATAAAAAAGTATAGAAGCCCAACAGATAGACAAGATTAGTTCTATGTCTAGATTGTATTGAACAAATAGGAATCTGCTTTAGCATTTTAGATGTGAAGTTGCAAATAGATTTTATTACTGTTATTTTGTGAAAGTGACAAAAAATCTCTTAACCGAGTGGACTTAATAGTCTTATTTGTAAAACCCTCTAGCAAGGTGACATTCTGATTGAGTGTTTGAAATCATTTAACAAGGTCACTTCTAACAAAGAGAAGATCCTAACAGATTTGAGGGAAATCCCTTAACCGGGTCACATCTAGCAATGTGTTTGTAATCTTTAACAGGATTTGCTTTTAACCGAGCATACTCTAGAAGAGTATATTTCTTAGCGGGTCTAAAATCCCACAGTGGTTTTTCCCTATTTGGGTTTCCACGTTAAATCTGGTGTTATGAGGTTTATGATGTTTATATGCTTTTGAGTTTGCATGTTTAACAGTTTTGGTTATATTACTGAAATATATGTTACCGAGGTTGAATCTGATGTTTTTATGGAAGATTAAGTTTGTATGATTCGCCCCCCCCCTTCTCTCATCTTGTTGGCTCTTGGATCTGTACTTATATTAAGTATAAAAACTATCAATTGGTATCAAATCTTTGGACTCCGGAAGGAAAGTTTAAAAGCACTTGAGTTAAAGATCCAAAGATGTATAAGAGGGATGCACTGAAGCTGAACAAGTCAAGTTTCTCTACATGGCAGAAAAGAATGAAGCTACATCTATCAGGAGTTGGAGAATATGTTGTATACTATCTAGAGAATGATTTTGTCACACCGAGCACCTATCCATTGACTATGGAAGAGATAAAGGCAAAGCAAGAACATATTCAAGCAATGATTGAAATAACATCTGCATTGACTGACTCAGAGTTTAATGATCTAGAAGGCTACAATGATGCAAAGGCAATGTGGGATAAGCTCATATCAGTATATGGAGGAGATGAACATGTTCAAAGAGAAAAAGTAGATAGTCTAAGAGGACAACTTGAATCTATGAGGTTGAATGAAGGTGAGAACATAACTCAGTACAGTACAAGACTAAAGGAGATTGTCAATCAAATCAAAGGAACAGGTGGAACTATTGAAGAAAAGGACATAACAAGTAAGTTGTTAAGAACCCTTCTACCGGCTTATGCAATCTGAGTCTCTGCAATTAATGAATTGAGGTCTGTACCTAATATGCCAGTTTCTTTAGATTCTACTATTGGTAAGCTACATGAATTTGAGTTAAGTAATTTTGATAACAGTGGATCTTCGGTAAATAAAGTTGAATCTGCATTTAGTTCTTTTCATCTTGATGAATCTAATGATTACAATGAAAGAAAGTATAAGTACTCTAAAGGAGATCACACTGGAGCAAGTGAAAGATTTCGTAAGAACATGGAGGCAGTACACAAACTATATGAGGAAATTAGAAAGCAATTAGAGTTTGAAGCACTTTTAGCCAAAAGGTTACCGAGAGGAAAAGGTAAGTATAAAGGAAAGCTACCTTTGAAATGTTTCAATTGTGATAAGATAGGACATATGGCTTCTAACTGTCCTGACAAAGATTCTATTGAAAAGAGAGATTACTGAGATGACAGACAGAAAGACAATCATTACAGAGGACACCGAGACTTCAGAAGAAGAGATTGAAAGACATGCTTAATAGCTGATGAGGAATCCAATGATGATAAATCATATGAGATTGGTATAGAGGAAGTAGTTTATGTGGCTATCAAAGATGGATCAGATGAAGAAAGCTATGAAGAAAAAGCCCTAATATCTCACATAAACACTAATGATTCTTGGATTATAGATAGTGGATGCTCACATCATATGATAGGAGATAAACACAAGTTTGTTATATTATAAGATTATGATGGAGGCTATGTTAGATTTGGAAATGATGCACCATGTCCGGTAAGAGGTAAAGGATCTATAACACTTCTTGATAATGCAAGATGCAATGATGTTTATCGGGTTGAAGGTTTGAAATATAATTTGTTGAGTGTAGCATAGCTAAACAACACAGGTTACCGAATAGAATATCATAAATGAATTGTCAAAGTTCATGACAAGAATGGAAAGTTAGCTCCTACCAGGACACAAACAAAAGGTAACACATTTCACCTTGACTCAACTCATAAAAAGTGTTTGTATGCAAAGATTGATGATACCTGGTTATGGCATAAAAGGTTTTGTCATGTAAATTTTGATAATCTGATCAAAATAAGTAAGAAGCACCGAGTAAGAGATCTACCGAGTCTTGAAAAACCTGAGAATGCTATGTGTCAAGGATGGCAGATGGGTAAGATGAAAAGATCAAGCTTTACAAGTAAGTCTTACACTTCTAAGGGAATTTTAGATCTAGTGTGCACTGATCTTTGTGGTCCTATGAAAGTTCAAAGTTATTATGGTGATAAGTATTTCATATTATTTGTGGATGACTATTCAAGGATGATGTCAGTAATGTTTCTAAAAGAAAAATCAGAAGCTTTTCAAATGTTTAAATGTTACAAGGAAAGAGTTGAAAATGAAATAAGAAGACAACTGAAATGTCTTAGATTAGATAGAGGAGGAGAGTTCACATCTGATGAGTTCAACTTATTTTGCAATGATCATGGTATTAAAAGACAAGTCTCTGCACCGAGAACTCCACAGTAGAATGAAATAGCTGAGAGAAGAAACAGATCAATTGTGGATTGTTCTAGAACACCGATGATTGAAAAGAAGGTACCACAAACATTTTGGAGAGAAGCAATAAGAACAATAGTTTACACCTTGAACCGAGTTCAATTGAAGAAAGGTATTTTGAAGACACCATATGAAATCTGGTATGATAAGAAACCTAATGTAAGTTATTTCAAAATCTTTGGAAGTAGATGTTATGTTCACAAAGATGATAGAAATGGCAAGTTTGATCAGAAAAGTGAAGAGAAGGGACAAGAACATGCTGCTAGACGGGGAGAGGTTAAGAGCCTTTTTCTCCAAGCATGGTCTTGATAGCTTCTATGAATGTAAAAGTGAGTTAATGAACAATAGAATTAAATTACACTATAACCTAATATTTCTATTATTGCTTATGTCAGACATACGAGAAAACTTGAAATAAAATCTATCGAGTATGAATACAACTACTAGATACAAGTCTATCTTTTAATTAATTCTTTTAAAAATTTTTCCTCAAATTAATATTTGAATAAGATGTGTGTATAGACTAACATGAATTTAATATTTTTCATTTGCATTAGATATAGCATAATATCACAACTTCAAGTATTATTTCATACAAGACAACTATTTTGATGGTAGAAGTAACTTTCATATTCATTTAGCCCTCCAACTTACAAGACAAATTATTATGATGGTGGTGATAATAGTTTTCAATGTCATCTCAATTATATGATATGGTAAAAAATTATAACAACTACATAAAAAATTTAATTGAAAATAAAATAAAATCATACGATTAGTCTTTTAAAAATAATGGATTGAAATCAAATGAAAAATTGATCAAATAGAGGTCATATAATTGTACATGTTTATTGAACATATGAAAATAAGGTGTGAGAAAAATAACCCATTCATTTTTTTCGAATATTAAAAAATATTATCATATATTTAAAAGGAAAAAATTAAATGATATTTATTGACTAGTTCAATTTTAAAAAAAAATTAAATATATTGATAAACTATAAAAACATGAGCACACATGTAAAAGAACTACCATTGCAAAGTTCATAACTTTATACTATAAAAAACAACATCCCAAATGCTATTCATGAACAACCCCCATCTAAAACCATTAAAGTATTAGAACATTAGAACATTAGAAAATGCATAGAAAGCCAACTACCAAGTTTCAAAACCCTTGAGGTGCATTTGGGCTAGGTTCGACCCCTAGGTGAATTTGACCAGTGAGATATTCTACACATAAGTGCTTAGCGAAGGAGGCTTGTACTTTAGATGTATGCTTACTCAAATTATTGTAATATGCTATATAAAGACAGAGATGCCAATATCTATGTACGTTGACATGTTTCTATAAAATAAAAAAGACTAGAAATGAAAAATCGACACATAGATTAATTACTATCATGTTCACAAAAAGCTTGATCATCTAAGATTGTAGAATGATTGTATTGTCATGGGAACCTTTAACGCCCTTAGTCCAAGAGCCTTCACAACCTTCAGATATTTGATAGGAATGGTGGAGGATGATTTAATAGAAGATCGATAGTTGAGTTTAGTTCTTGTTTGGACAAATTATTACATATTCCCTTCATTTTATACGTTATTTTGGCCCACTAGAAACATGCCAGTGGAAAAGGCAACGTTATCTTTTTCTTGAACTTATCTCTTTATTTTCATTTACTATCTTGTCAAACAAAGTGAAAACTAAATTCTATTCATTACACAAACAAATATCAAATTTGCTGTCCTGCGCACTGTGCACAGTCCATTACTGAGCTTTCAAGCTCTTCCGAATGGAATCTTACATAATAAAAAGTGATTTCTTTAAACGTCACTAAGAAAACTCAAATATCTAAGAATGCAAGGCTGTAATATTATTATTTTATAAATGATAAAGTATGTGGAAGTGGTGTGATCATAGAAATGACTTTGTGTCCTGTAGACACCCAAAATTGTCATGTCTAATTAAATAAATATTTTATTTATTTAATTATTTAAGCCTAATTCTTCTATTAATTAAATAAATCTTTATTTATTTAATTAATTCATTTATCCTCTTCTAGCCTTATTTCTCATTTAAATAAATACATTTATTTATTTAAATTATCCTTTTCCTAAATTAAATAAATATCTTATTTATTTAATTTGATCCCACTTCTTCTATTAATTAAATAAATCTTTTTTTATTTAATTAATTCATTAACCTTTTCTACCCATGACACATGTCATTCATCTCTTAATTCCTACACTACCTACCCCTTTCATTATTTTATTATTTCTTTTACCTACCCTCTAATCATAGCCGACCTCCTTTTACACCTCTCAATCTTATCCCTCCATTTCTTATTGTGTCTTCTATATAAGGAGATACTTCCTTCATTATCAAACCCTAATGAATCAATTTATGCAATTGACTACACTGCAATCCTACTTGCAACCACATTCCGTTCTTTGTTGAGCTCTTGTGCACATAAAATCTAAGAGCAAATATATCAAGCAAGATCAATGGAGATAGGAAGAATGGAGATCCAAACCCTATTGGACATGTGATGGTATAATCTTTGTGATTTCGTTTGATTTGCATTGTTTTAGGTAATCTTCATATGTTATGGTGGATCTTTGTTGTTGTTAGGCCAGGGTTTTGTGGTTGAATTCATTTAGCCTTTCAATATTGTTATTATTGTTATCCATTTTCACCATATACATTTTGGCATGCTCGGTGGGACTCTTGTCCCTTTTGCATTTAACATCCCTGTTGCAGATTTTGTATTTTGAAGTTGCAGATCTGACGTTTTCGGCAGCATTTTGATATTTTCGCGTCTACGTACTTTCGGATCGCATTTTTGATTTTATGGCGTGTCTGCGACATCTGGAGTCGTGTCTGTGTTATTGGCAATATTTTATTTTGCAGGTTCCAGGAAAGCGTGTTTGTGTTATAAAGTCGTGTCTGTGCTGTTTTTATCCGTGTCTGTGTCCAGAAGACGTGTCTGTGTTCTGTAGTCGCGTCTGTGTCACCCAGTCGCGTCTGTGTCACCCAGTAACTGCGTCTGTGTTCACCAGTTTCAAATTTTGGGTTTTTATTGATTCAGTTTTTCGGATTTTACATTTAGGGTTTTAGATCTGGTTTATTTTGAGCTAACATTTTCAGATCTAGCTAACGAAATTGGTGCAGCTTGTCTTGAAAGCAAAATCATTTGGTCGAAGGCCCCTATTTTCACAAAGTCTTTTGGGTTTAAAATTTACCTAACTTGTGTGCTTGTAGGAAGGGGTAATCATTTGAAACAATCCAAACTACTAATAAATCTTTGTTGCAGGTCCTTGGCAAGGATTTTGGATTCTTTTTTCTATTGTGTGCCTTGTTTTCATAGACTAGCAAACACTTCAATTGGTGCACTAAAATTGAATCATTGTCTTTTGTGTCTTGAGCAATAGGCTCTTTTTGTTTAATCTTTAGAGGGCCTGTCTTCCCGTGTGGTCATTAGGACTACTAGTGAAAAGAGGATGACCCAAGTGGTAGCAAGGAAAGCCCACCTCTTCTAAACCACTATAAACAAATGTATTCATGGTGAAAAATATGAATAACATGTGCTAATTAGTTCATACCGACACTATGTCTCCCCATAAACCCGTTTGATCAAATTTATTTGATCAGTTGTAGGGCGTAACCCCTACTGGCTGGGAGCCTTCTGTATTTACAGAGCTGAAAGTGCCGCATGTATGGCCACACGAGCGAATGCCCTTACTAGCACCTTTTTGTTTTAGAAGCCCAAATCCTTCTAGTTGTTGGGGCAGGAGGTCGAACCTCTGGTAGCGGCCCACACACATACGGTTCTTAGTAGAGATACAAAGTTCTCCACGGGGAGTTTTCGTGGGGACTGATGCTTGGCTGACCTGAGAAGTGAGTGCTGAGGGTGGAGCCAGTGAGGTCAAGCATCTAAGTATCCGCTCTGAATAGCGTAGCCTCAGGGGTAAAACCCCATGTGGGATCAACAACTATTGTCTTGACCAGCCATAAGAATTGTGCTTGACTTATTTTAAACATTCAAAACATTCA